>NC_058339.1:52499454-52802484 GCF_905475395.1 Chrysoperla carnea
TACAAATAAAAGGAGGCTCCATCCAATTAAACTCCCTCATTTTTGTATTCTGCGATAAATGAAACACACTACCAAGTGGTAATTAGAGGGGTAAAGTCCAAAATCAAGAAACTATCATAGAAGAGGGGACGTAAGAGGCGTAATCGATATGCCCAGAAAATATCTGAACAAAATTAAAAGCCAAAAATATCATGTAAGGAATCTAATTTGAGTACAAATAATCGAAAAATAAAAATTTAAAACCTTAAACATACCTTAAAATGAGACTTGCTTTTAAGGGATCTTCCATAAAAAACATTTTGGAATCAAAAATATTTACTTGTCCTTCAACGAATCTTTAACGTTCGTTTCTTTCAGAGCCAAATAATTTAGGTGAAGGCCAATTTGGCTATCGTAAAGGTATTATCGGCGTTATATCATTTGTATAATTGAGGTGTGCTACTTGAAGCTACCTGCAACAAATTTTTAACTCTGTATCTTTTCCATTTTTGGAGATTACATTGGATTACATTACGAAATAATGTTTCAAACAAATGTTTAATATTTTTCACACGAAACATTTTTTAAATATAAACTTTTGTTCTATGTCTAACGATTTACAAAATGAGTCTGGAAGTTTAAGACCCAATTGACCTATGTTGGAGTATTTAGGTTATTTTTTCATCTGTACCAAAATTCTTGATGGTAATACGCGCCAACTTGCCTTGTCTATGATTTTTCCTCTAACAAAGAAATCCCGGTGGTCAAACAATAATCGCAATTTACTACAGTACTTATTTTTTACTAATGATGTCTTTATTAAAGTTGAAATACATGGTTTATATTATACAGTGTGTTCATTTCATCAAGTATCCACTATTAATAACTCTTGGCCTGATGCCATTATTGTTTTGAGTGAAAACACGCCGCTTTAGACATCAAGGGCTAAGTTCAAAAATGGTACCTAGAAATGTTTAGGTTTCATCACTTCACCCTCACCCACCACAACTTTGAAATTTCAAATAGCACCGCCCACCTTGTGTTTACTTATTTGAAAGGTCATACAGATGTTTTTCCAACCATGATAAAAAAAATGGAATCGATCGATTGATTCTTAAGATAGACTTCTTAAAAGATGGAATTCATACTTTCCCTTGTATACCCTTTCAAATGAGGTATCACCAGGTAAGGGTTGCCATTTATAATTTCAAAGTTGGGGTATCTAGGAGTGAAAGGGTGAAACCTTAAATTCTCCAGATACCATATTTAAACTTGCCTCTCGATATCTAAATTGACATGTTTTCACTCAAATCAATAATGTATCAGGTTAAGAGTTATTAAAACGGTTCTATACACATTTTTCAATCGCGTGATATTATTATTTGATTGGCGTGAAACTTTGTAATTTTTTAAGACTATTAAATATTCATTATTGGAAAAAAAATTATTTATAAAGAAAAACGTTTTCCAGACAAGAATGGTTATACCCTATCGATTATACCCTTTACTCTATTGATTTGAAATTTGGATAGGTTATAGGTACTCATTTTCTACCTGCCTTGGTTACTTTTATTTTCCGAAAATCCTGTTAATTTTCCCCATTTTCATTGTTAAAATCCAAATATAGTGCAAAACGAAAAAGTGCCTCAGTGTGAGCAATGAAAATTGTGAAAATTAACAGGATTTTTGAAAAATAAGAGTAAACAGCTCAGATAGAATATGAGTACCTATAACATATCCAAATTTCAAATCGATAGAGTAAAAGGTATAATTGCAGTGCTTGAAATTCAATTGTAACTTTAACCATTCTTATCTGGAAAACCGCTTTTCTATATAAAAATTTTTTTCCACCAACGAATGCTTAAGGGTGGATACATTTGAAATGAACACACTGTATAAATACATAAAAAATGCAGAGGTAATTTTGAATTCTAATACACTTTATGAATAGTTGAAACATACAGTAGTTTATAGATTTATAACGAATGTTATTTAAGATAAAGAACTTAAAAAATCTCAATGTTAACGATATTAACAATAATAAAATACAAAACGTTATATTTAAAATAGGAAGAGAAACATAATACACATAACACACAACACAAAACACAAAACACACAAATGTATAAAATGTAAATATTGTCATATAGTCATGTCGTCACATTGTTAACACGTGTCTGTTGCACATAACAAGTGACACGCGTCCATCCATCCATCCATCCATCCATCGTCCAGAACCATAGGTACTTTAAATTATTGTTATTTACGTAAATAATAGTTTTATTTATGTATGGTTTTTTTTTTGTAATATGTAAAATGGAGTGAAAGAAGACTATGTGTTCTGTTCAGTTGTATTCAAAGTTATTCAGTTATGTAATATATTATAAATCAATCACCACTGTTATACTTGATATAAACAGCCACAATGATTGTATATTTTATATAGTTATTATCATGCTTTTTACCTCTTTATACAGAGTACTTCCTGCTATATTTTGATTTTAAAGGGCTATTTACTTCCGGGGAGGGGGGCTACGGTTATTGAGGGATCAGGACTCTTTGAACAACAAATTTCCATTCTGCTCTGCATCAAGAAATGTCTCTCTCCCTCTCTCTGTTCATCCACCACCAGGTGAAATTTTTGAAATGAAAGGTCTTCGTTCACTTTCTGGGACCAACTTTTCGTATTTGCTTTCTCACGTTTTAGAAGCTTCAAAACGACATTTTTACTGCAATCAATTTAATATGTCATACCTCAATTACTTCAAAATTACGCCAGAAACGCTTCACTTTTAATAAATTTTGAGATATTTTTGAGCTACAAGTCAGTCCAACCCAAGTTATATTGTCGTTTTGCTAATGCGGTAATCAAAAGAAAGTGACCCTGAAAAAATAGATTCAGAAAAAAAAGACCGAAAAACTTGACTGAAAATATTATAGACCCGGTGTTGTTGTAACGAGCTGGTTGGGTTGAGTTCTATGGGACAAATTTATTTGCCAGAAAAAAGGTAATTTTAGAAACGGTGGATTAAACACTTTCATAATTACTCGAATAAAATACATGTTGTATTCGTTGTGTACCAATTACCCTGTAGTAGATGCGTGTTCGTAATACGTTTAATAATATACAAAAACTGTATATATCTCAATATCAAATACCATTTGCATATATCATCTATTCATAAAAATATTTTTGCTATAATCTACCATATTTTTACTCTATACTCATGAATAACATCGTACAATCTGCAGCCTTTTAACAGTTAATTGAACAACTAGCTTAGTTATAATCATTTATGCAGCTTACTATAATTTTTATACGTTACTCAGTTTTTAGAAGAAAAAAAAATGGAAGTGGTTTAAGCAAGATTTATGCGAATAAGCAAACTGATGGGTAATTAATAATTCATTAAATCATTTAACTAAAAAAATAAATTTTGTAGTACAACCACATATAAAAGTCAATTCCAATTTTGCACTTCACAAAAATGAATAGCAAAAATAGAATAGCAAACTCCAAGGTTTATATATCAGGATCTATATCCTGCAAATTTTCATCATATGCTAGATTTCTGCACAGTAAATAACTGGATTAAATTAAACGCATTTACTTGGCTATTGATGTTCTAACAACCAATAAATATTTCTTGTGTCAACGATCTCAATATTTCAACCAAGATAATAAGTTTTTGACTATTTAAAAATTAAAGTGTAGCAAGCCAAGCTCTCAACACGGTTTCTTGTAACTCGTAACTCCTGCTTTCAGTAACTTTACTGAGTGCAGTTAATATAATACCTATGAATGAGGCAGGTAACGTATGGCCTGCTTGAAATTTCAAGTCACAAAATGTGACTTTTCGAAACACGACTTGCCCATCTTCAAGACCTTATTTTAACAACCGATCAAAATATTGACTGACTATTTTTTTCGATAAAGAACTTTCATCTATAAATAACCAGTTACTTGCCAATTTAATTTTTGCCAACAATAAAGTCGGAAAATAAAGACAATTACAGGTAATTCCACTAAGTCGAATTATTAAAGTTTACAAAGTAAATATTTGATCATTCATTAAAAAAAAATAAATTTTTTCCCGGAGGTAAAATTTTTGCAAATAAAAAAAGTAAACTAATTTAAATTTAAATAAATAAATAAATTTAATCACAAGATTAAAATAAAGAAACAAATAAATAAATAAATAGTTTAAATAAAAAAGGTATATAAGTTTGATCAAATTTATATTCTATTGTTATAAATAGGAGGAATTTCAGTGTGCATTTATTTTTTTTATTTCTTTTCTTTTCATCTTATTTTATTTTCTTATCAGGGTCACCAACTTTAATACAGTTAGTACCTTTTAATAATATAAAATCGTATTATTATATGGTTTAAAGCATATTGTACAGAGCGTACTAGAATTAAAATCCGGGGAAGGAAGTGAAGATATCATTTTTCATCTAACTTCTTTTGAAGCTCTTTTTCTTTGTAAGTCTCTTCAATCTTTGTCTTTATATAATAAAATACTTACCGTCTTCTTCATTACGTTCCGACCCTTTTGTCTAAACTATGATATATTTTGAACTAAATTAAGCTTGTCTTAGCATTTACTTCAATAAAAAAGAGCCTAAAATCATAGATTTGGACTAATACAACGACCTAATAACAAAAATGAAACGTTATTTGATTGTTCACTTATGTATACGTAACACAATATATTTTATATAGTTTATTTTAATTAAAAGATAACTAAGGCTAGTTCGGATGACGCTGTTGTGTTTTCAGACCAATCATCCTTACGAAGCGCACCCAAAAAGTGGTAAAAAGAATTTTATGAAACCAAGTACGATTGTGTAATATTATTCGAGTTATTAACTAAAAAATTTAAAGATTCAAAAATTAGGTTCATTTTGCGATTGAACGATAAGCTACTGAGAAATCGAGTTAATATATTACAAATTTTATTGTATATCTGAGAAATGATTCGCCTTATCATCAAAAGAATAAAGAAGTAATTTGGTCAAAACTATCTCGCAAGTTTTTTTCAAATCGAAGCCAACCAGATTTTTCAAGTTTTTGAAATTATCGTAAAAGGAAACCTTTTTAAAAAAAGAACTGAATCTCACAAATAACTTGTAACATGTTCCATTCTACGTCAAAGCTATTCTAATGTATTGAGGTCAGGGACTGGAATTTATTTGCTAGTTACCATAAATAGCTGGCTTCCTGACTTTTTAATAATAAAGAGCAATTGGCCCGATTAAACATTTTTGGATGTACGTTTGCTTGTAGCTATAACTTCCACACGTAATGTTTTCAAACAGTTAATCTGGGACATCTTATAAGCCACACAGATCATGATAAATATATAAAACGTTCCAATGGATAGGCAGCTAGTGTCTTTTAACTTTCAAACTTGATACTATTGTCAGATATGGTTGTTTTTATATATATTTAAATATTTAAAATAGCATATTTAAAATATTAAAATCAAATTCCTTCGTATTTTTTGTGTGTATTTGGATGATGATAAAAAACTTCCGGATTTTTCTTTTTTTGTTGAAAGATGTTGGAATTTATTCAAAAAGTAATGACCTGTAAAATATAAAAATCATTTTTAGCATCTTGAGTTTATTTTGATATTTGAATTCTTGAATTCATTTAAATTTAAAATAACGTTACAGAAAAAAGTTTTGAAGGCAAAATATTTTTCTGAAAGAAAGTTAAATTTTTCCCTCAAAATGTTTTGTAACTTTATTATTTTTCGAGTTATTTAACAATAAAGATTTTTTTGTATTTTTCGAGAAAATGTTTTGCATTTAAATTGCAATAGGTACTTCAAAAAATATATATCCAAAACTGCTAGAACTTTTTGAGCATGTTGCTAGTATCAAAATAACCAGTAAGTTAATTGGAAAGAAATTTTTCCGAGGTAAATTCAGCACTTTTTGTACTGAATGAAACATTAGAAAAAGATCCGAAAAACTCCGACAATTTTCAAGCAAAGGTCTTGAAACTTTTTTCATTTTCAATGTTTTTTATAGTACTAAAGTTTTTGACGTTAATTAAATATTGACTTTTCGAAATATGTTTCAATAAAACTTGTTAAGAATTCATTCTTATATCGATCCCCGTTATCATTTTCATCATAAATTTTACCACCCCCGCGAAAGAGTGGCTCTCACCCTCTTGGCTAAATCGCACAGGAATTATTTTTTTAACTTCTTTATATCAGCTTTTAACAATACATTCGAACAGTTTCAATAAATATTAATTGACTGGACCTGGATTTGAAATATAAATTTTACGGTTACCACTAGAAACTTGTATTAGCTGATTTCAAATACAAATAAAATACTTTACGTCTTCTAGCTTTGCTTAATTGAGATCTATTTTAATATAATATTGACACCATGTCTGTTACATGTATTTTGAGACGTCGGATCACAACACAAATTCCTATTGACTTTTACGCCCTTCTGTACTCCGATCCTCAATTATACTCCTATCTCCCACTTCCGCTTAGATTTAAAAAAAAAATTGAAATTACACTAATAATAGATTATTTTCAATGCTCATTACAAAACACACGTAATGAAATTGTACAATTGCAGAAATATTTTTTTTTTAAAAACTTACAATTTCATTGAGATTTATTATCTTAAATAACTCTTACAGGTGCCTGCTTATTTAAATTGAAATCTACAAACGGAAATCAAAACATCGTCTATAGTAGCCATCAACACAAAACGTTAAAGTTGAATTGATAGGATGTATCTAACATTACCAGATGTAACAGATTTATTCGCATTATTTTACGAAAATTATTTGAATTGTTTTTACCTCGATAAAATAGGATAAAATCATCTATTTCATTGTAAATCTTATTTTTGTATATTCACATCATATGAGAAGTGTTATAAATTGGAACCATAGCTCTATTGGCTTTATAGTCGTTAGCTGTCAAATATGTTCTCTTTCTATATCAAGTTTTCAAATGGTAACTTTTTTTATAATTCTAGCAGGAATTCAATTTGACATGGCTAACATCAAGTTTGTAAACCAGCAAAATTTCGACCAGCAGAAAATAGAGGCTTAGAAAGTAAATACGGGAAACTTAAAATTTCTTTTGTAATATTGATACCTACATGGACATATTTCAAAAAACATTTCAATTTAATGCAATTTCAATGTAATATAGTTAAATAAAAACGCGCCTCTTGGAGTTTAAATTTTTTCCAAATTCCATTTGGATCAGATACTGAGAATGAATCTAGAAAATAGTAGATTGATATATGCTGGTTATAGATTTGGTTTCATTAGATTTTCAATGGCTTAGGGATCTTTTTTTCTAGGTATCTATATAGTCACGTGCTCCAAATAAGTTGTTACAAACAAAAAATATTTTCGTTTTGGTGAACACTATATAGAGACCGAATATTCCCGCCAAAAAAACTTCTTGATTAAAATCGAAATTTGTGTGTTCTTTATGTGTAAGAAACTTGTAAGAAAAATTCATTAATAGGTATCCTTAGAAATTACAATTTTGTGAATGTCGATTAACCCGGATACCCCGTTTTATTAAATATCGGACAAATTGATTTTCTATTTATAACTAATATTCCTATTGGAATAACAATAAATCAGATATCAATTTGATGCATGGGGAAAAAACGAAAATTTCCGGACCACGTTAATATGTCTAACTAAGAACATAAAGACAGGTATACAAAATCTCAACGGTGATGTAGTTAATAAAAGTTTTTAAGTGATAAGTGTACACATGTAGCACTGAAACAAAAATGTACTGAATCACATTGTAAATAATTAACTTCTTCCACCGATCACCGATCAATTGATCTTCGTTTGATGAAAATGATGTTCACCAACTACAAACCAAACTATAATTCTATAATAGGTATCGTATAGTTCTAATTCACTTTTTTGCATTGATTGTCTCGCCGGACGGACTGCTGCAGTGTTCTCTTCTATTTGAAATAATTACGGATATAAATAAAGTCATTTAATTAAATAATAATGAAGTAATTAATTAAATTGAAGTGCAGCAGAGGATTTCAATAAACCTACGATCGTCGTTTGTTAGTATAAGTACTTACTTACCTACCATGCTTGAATGTCTGTGTTATAAGAATTGCTTCTTGCTCTATTGCATAATTATTAACAACTAATTAACTAGAAATATTTTATTTATAATCAATATTAACTAACGACTTTTGGGATCGAACAATAATGTCGTGAAAAAATGTTTTTTATATTTGTGATTTATTGCATAAACTTATAGTTTTTAAATACAAGGTCAAATTGGAAGACTTCTTCAAACACGGCATCACTTTTTTTAGAATTTTATTCTTGCTACCTACCTACGATCAACAATGATGAGGCCATCCAAATTGTAGTAAGTGTTGTCCAAATTCCGAATATATCGGGAGACATAAACATATATATAACCCCCGAACTAAATAAAAAGGTATGTTAAGTTTTACCGCTATGTGTGTGTGCCTGTCTGTGGCATCGTAACGCCTAAACGGATGAACTGATTTTAATTTTTTTGGTCTCATTTGAAAGGTAATTTAACGGAAAGTGTTCTTGGCAATGTTTCAAGTGCAAGCTTACGGTTTCGTACTTGGAAAAACTAAAAAATTTGACGATTATGACAAATTATTTTAACATATAAATAACTATGGAAATGAATGGTCAAAGAAACCTGGCTCAATTCATTTCGAAAAGTGAAATGGTAAAATAATTAAGTAATTCAAAACAATAATTCAAATAACACTCTCAAATATTTCAATTTCAATTAAAATATTTCCAAAAATTTTTCCCAAAAAATGATAGATCTCTAAGTATCCTTTTCATATGTGATATCTTTAACCATCACTTTGATATTGATTTAAGAAGGAGTGTTATAAGTTTAAAGTGTTTATCTGTGCGTCTGTGTGATTCTCAGTGGTATCGTAGCCCCTAAACGGTCGATCCGACTCGATTGAGAACATTTTATAGCTAAATTTTCAAAAATCGGATTACAAGGAATAAATCGCATTTGTCGGGGGTTTTTAAATTTTGTAAATTTCACTTGTTATAACTTTTATATGTTGTATAATTTTGTTTTGGTTTTTTCTATATAACATTTGTTGCAATTTATAAAATATAAATTTTATATTTATTAAACATTGTAATTAGATTTTAGTTTGAGGATATTTTTTGAATTATATAAAAATTTAACAAACCATATCTAATAAACACACAACATGAAGTGTGTAACAGAAGTATGTTTATATTATTAATCATAAATTAAATCTTATAATAATGTTTTTATATATGTAGTGAAATATTGATTACATACAGTCGTATACTTTCATATAATAATGATATTGCAATTTTATTCTTTAATAATAATATCTTTAAAAAAATCTTATTTGTGCATCACGCAACCTCTATGTACTCATATTGTAACTTCTATTAGTAAAATTTTCAAAATTGAATGGAAAGAGTTTGACTATAGGTACTTATAAAAGCAGAAAAATTTATGAATATCACACAAAAATTTTAAGTTCGGAATTGGATATAATTTTGTTTTATATGCATACGCCTATTATCAAAACCTTCAAACTTTTTTTGTTCATTTAACGTTCAGAGTTTTTGAGTCATCCTCTAAAATTCTGTAAGAAAAGTTTTGGGGCGATTCTTGAAATATCTCAAAAAATATTTTTCGTATCATCAGAAAAGTTAATATTTTCATCATTATTTTCTTAGTCAACCTATAGATACAAACCTGGTCATGTTTCGATTGCACTCCGAATTTGGAGGTAATTATTGAAAAAATTGCTACTTTCATTTGGTAACAAAAATTATCTAACAATTTTGACTTATTGATGTTATAAATATCGTGGTATGTAAATGTTGCAGATGGATTGTCAAATCATCTATTTTGCATAACGATTTTGCATTGTTAATAGGGAATTTTCATGAAATTTAAATTTGGTTCAAATATTTTTCTTCCGTAACTTTAATGACTGGACATTTCAACTAAACCATTATTTTAGTAATTAATATCTTTTTAATTACTTAAAATTAATTAATAAAAGTACTAATTCAGTGAGGGCATTTAAAAATTTCTAAAATGGAAATTTCATAATAAGCAAAACTTCTTATAAAGAATGACTTTTTTTCTTAAAATGCAAGATAAGAAAATTTACAAGTATAGTTACCTCTATCCGGGGACACACTATATATATATCGAGTGGAACCAATCTGCATCTGCATGAAATTTATTTTTAATCAGAGGACCTTAAAACATTAAAGTCCGTTGAAATATTACCCGCATATTATAACATATATAGAGGTGTACGTACCTTCACAATATAAATAAATATAGTTTAGCTGAATTCAACTTAGCTCAGCATGTACAACGATATGATACAACTATTTTATGTTACAATTTATATCTGAATGAAATTGTTTCAATGAAATATAATTTTAAATTAAATATTATTATATGTACATATAGATAGATATATTTTATATTGGAATTCTCTTCATTATAATATATATTTCAAACAATCTTTATACAGGATGTCTTAAAAGTTTTTAACTCGATAAGTAAGCACTAAAGAGATTGGCTTAATCTGTAAAGAAAGAAATTAGGCGTATTATAATAAGAAAGTAAAGATACTGTAACAAAAGTGACGAATAAGGCTTTTTTTCAAGGTAAAAATCTTCAAATGTTCTTAAATGATTAACTTTAAAAGGTTTGACACGATATGTTAAGCACAAAATCATCGAGGTAAGAAGGAGAAGAAGTCAACATCTTAACAAATTATGCAACGCAAGTTCTTTTTGGATTTTTATCAAGGAGTATAAAAGTGTAAAATAACTTTTAATTCGCTCGGCATAGAAACCTTCAGTTGCTCTCAAACTATAAAATGTTTCGAGAACTTTTTAATTTGTCTTTTGTGAAATATAATGTAAATTTACCTGAAAAACGAGTTACAAAATTAACAATTTTAGCAAATTTTCACAAAAATTTTTTTAATTATAGAAAGTGCATAGATAATATGAAATGTTCAACTCGATTCCTAAATAATTTTAATGAAGGAGAATGAGAAGTCCAACAAGTATTGAAGATAAAATAAATAATTAAAAAAAAATAAAAAACTCGACTGCGTTAAATAAAATTTGAAAAGAAACAGATAAGTAGTTTACATTGCGAATTGAACATTCGGGGTCTATTTTTTAATAATTTGTGTTGATCTAGATTTTTATGGGCTCCGACTGACTGTGAAGTCTATATGTAAACTACTGGACTTGTTTCTTTCTTTTCAGATTTTATTTAACGCAGTCAGGTTTTTATTTTTTAATAATTTATTTTATTTTAGATTTTTTTAGTGTCCCTGTACTAAAAAACACTCTTACATTACTAAGCATATTAAAACTTTTAAACCAATTTAATATTATTTCTAATTAAATTAAAATATTTAACTTATATATATATTTTTGTAATCCCTTTTTAATTTCCTTTATTTTGATACCCTAATTGAAAGGTTTTGTTATTTTTTTATTTGCTCCAAAAAAGGGCAATTTTTTTGTTTTTTCATACACCTTTCTAAGAACACTTGAGTTTTTGAGAAAAAGATAATAATACTTTACATGTTTAAATCCATTGAGCCGTTTGGAAGATACGAGGTAAAAAAGAAGTTTACAAACAAATATACACTCATACAAGATACGCTCGAAAAATATAACCAATTCTTGATAGTAGGTCAATAACTTAGAAATAAATTGAAAAGGCATTACAACTGCTTGTCTGAGATGCTACAAAGTTCCAATCAGGTAGGACAAAAATAATGTGGACGATCTGAAAATTTTATAAACCATGGCTTTAAAAAATGCAAGTGGATGTAAATATGAGAATTAAAAATAATGTTTTGCACTTTTGATCTCTTGCTTTTGTTTCTTTCCTTAGAATCCAATCCTGAAGATCTAATTTTTTGCTCAACCTTTATAAAGAAACATATACTTTACGTATGATGGTAGATATACTTCAACTATTAACAATATTTAATATAAGAAATTCCAGTAAGTTACTTAAGGCTACACGATCGATATTGACTGAAATATATTTCTTGCATGGATGCCAATTGAAATAATTATTGTTGTCTGTGTTAGAATTATGTTGTTGCTAAATATAATAAGTTATTTTACTGAGTGATTTACTGAAAATTATATTGAACATTGTTAATAAAAATATAGCTATAATCACGGTGAGACAATGGCATAATACTTTGTTTTTGATAATAAAATGATAGTTATTATCGGGAAACAGAAAGGGATTCTCATAAATTTGATGAAAAATTTATAAACTTTAGTTCAGAAACTCATAAAGGTTTTGAAAAAGGGCCTTAGAGACGAGTCAAAAAAAATACTAATATGTATTTATGTTAAAAGCAAGTATGTATCTATTTTAAATTTATCCTCATCGGGCATGATGCATCTTGAACTATCGATAGTATATATTGTTAACTTAATTTATTTTCTTTGGTATTTCGAATTAACAAAATAATAATAATAATAACTCGATATCTATCTTTTTTTCGGGCGACCCTCCTGGATTAATTAAAATTTATTTATTTGAAATTGAAGCTTGCCAGCATGCTACTTAACAATTTGGTACACTTGATTTTTTTCTCCTGGAGTTTTGAATCGCAGATGAGATTCTGCCCAATGTCTCTTATTTTAGATAATACACAGAAAAAAAAATTTTTTTTTTCCATATTTTTTACTTTCTTAAAGGCAGGGAATAATTTTCTAGAATCAAATTTCCTGCGCCAAAAATTTTTTCTGATCTTAAGTAATTCCTTCTCGATCCTTTTAAAAATGGAAGAATATTCTTTTCTGTATGTGACAATAAAATTAAGTAACCTATACGCATACATTTTATATAGGTAGATGAGTACATTAATTTAATTATAAAAAGAAGAACTTTATAACCAGATGGAATAATACTACACACAAAAGATACATTCAAAAGATACAAAAAAAAAAGAAGATACATTCAGGTCTATGCACCATTTAAAAATACTACACTTAAAAATATCTTTATAATTAAATATTCTTAAATGAAATTTTAACTCATTTTTTTTTCCAATAATTTCCCAGGTTCAAAGTTTTCACCAAAAATAACCTTCGAGATTACTTATTTGGATTCTAAAGGTTGTATAAAATATTGACATGTACTTTCATTATTGCTATAATTATTATATCATTTTTTCAACCATAATTTTAATGTCACTTTATAAACAAAGAAATTCTTAGAAAATTTCACAAAAATATTTATAAATAATTCATAAATGCGTTAATAATAATATTTTTTTAACATGAAAACAAGAACAGCAAAATAATAGATTTATTTAGTAAATAATTTAAGATGACGGCAGTGGGTATTTATTAGTAATTATATAATTTGTTATCTCATTCCTATATTTTTATTCATTACTTTTCAAGTTGAATCATATAATTAATAGGAAAATTACCTTCAAAGACATTTCATTTATTCTATATGTTAGATAACGCGCCAATATAAAAAGGTTATTAAAAAATATTCTGATCTTTAAATAGAATACATATAATGCCTGTTTCACATAGTTAATGAGAACATACAAAACGGCTAAGCCGAGATTTTAATAGCCATAGATATCTTTCTGTTCAGAACCATGATTGTGCTAATCAGAAAATTCAATCACGTTAAACAGGAGAATTTAATTTCGCAACACCCTCCAAATACGGTGGAGATAAATACCCCCGAAATTTAAATATATATTCGAGGTGACTTTTTTTTCCTCTTTATAGGGAGGAGCTTTGATTAAATTATTTTGACATACTATCTACAAAGCGGTGTGTCCAAGACCTTGAATTTTTCAATTATTGAGCCGCCAAACTACTGCCATTGCGCATTTTCGAGTGACGAAATGATTAAATTTTATTCAAGTACCATCTTATTCAAATATCTTCCTCAATGAATATTTATCAATTTTAAGCTTGCTACGCCATTAAAAATTTTGCAGTCCCTTTGAAAGAAAAGTTCCTACATTATCATTAAGTTCTTGGGTTCAACCGTGACAACATCCATTCAAATTTCTAGCCTTTTTCCGATTAAAGATTATGCCAAGTCATTTAATAATGAACATCTACCTTTAGATCAAGAATATAAAGTAACATTGAAAAAGTCTTATTCGTACCACTAAAGTTGTTATATGAACTAAGGCCAATTAAAGATATAATTTATATACTGTTAAATTGCTTGTTATTATGCTGGGAATGTGTGATAGATATTTAATTTTCATTTAATTTTCTTCACTAGATTTTAATCAATCTGTAAAGTATATTTTTACTTCTTCATAAATCAAATAATAAGAGCGACTATTATTTTTAAATAATATTGACCATGAAAGAAAAATAACTGAAAATAATTTCCAGGGCAATTATAATTTGTTACTTTTTAAACAGCTAATTTGTATTATCAATGACGATTAATCTCTGCTATTTCTAGGAATTTTTCGGCACGGCACACAGTTTATTCTACTATTAATTATTTCTAAAAAAACTACAAAAAATTGTCTACTCGTAGTCCTTTTTGGTAGTAAAATATCAGCGAGAAATCGCGCTGTTGAAAAGCTAACACTGATTATTCCCACAAAGAATGTAATTGTGAGGCAAGCTCAAATATATTCTGTAAAGAAGATAAATAAAAAAAATGCCACCCATCGATTTTAAGTTAGTTGTGTAGTTTACCGGGCCTTATACTTATAAAGGTCACTTTCTTAATAGTAACCTTGCTTATTGTTGATCAATTATTAAAGATCCAGACTTATTTTTATGACTATCAATCCACTAACGCGGTAGCAGAGGTGTAAAGGGTGCCCTTCACCTACAAACCCCAATTTGATTGGTGCACCAATTCGCTCGCTCTCGAGCATGTTGACAGATCAATCAGGCAATGTTCATAAATCTTTTAGACAGTTTTTCTTGTATATTTATAATATAAAACAGAATCGATGAGTGTGTTTATAAGCGCAAATCTCGAGAGCAGCTGATTTTGATAATTCTGTTTTATAGTATTCCTAAGTACGAGGATGGTTCTTACGGAGAGAAAAATTTTGTCTGAAAAAGTATAAAAACTACACTTTTTTATATTCCCATACAAAAGATTCGTAATAATAATTAAAAGTCAATTTGAACTTTAATACCATACCATAAAGTTTAAGTGTCAGTAGAGGCGTTCCGGGAAAGCAAAACAATTGAGTGACGTTAGTAATTTATCAATATTTATTGTAACATTAGTCAAAAACAAATTGTCTATGGTAAAATGTAAATTGTCTGTGGTAAAATTTGCATTTATAATATTACTTAATGAAAAAGCTACAAATTTTTATAAAATAAAAAAAATATTGTGCGTTTGTGACTTACAAAAAATGCCTCCTATTAGGCGGCGAGCAAATTTAGACAGAAGAACCCGAAATGCAACGAATCAAATTAATTATCAATCTAATTGTACTGCCCAGCAACGTGAAGATCGCATTGAACGTTTAAGAATTCGGTTAAGACAGACCCGTGAAGCGTGACTTTCGACTAATATTGCTGCAAGTTTGTTTGAATCGAGCCTCCTGCTGTTACGATATGTCAATTGATTACAGTACCTACAACTGAGTTTCTATTGGACCTATGAACTCAGTTTGCCAATATTGTACGGCATTGAAATACAAAAATGAAGCCTATAGATTGTGTTGCGTAAATGGAAAGGTGGTACGAAGTTCACCGGGTCAGCTAGTCAAATTATTTTAAGTATAATTTCTAAATCAATTGCAAACTCGTTAAACAAAAAATTGCATACCTAGTGATTAAAAGCTTGACTGTTTTTTAACGACATAAAATATTAATAAAAATAAAATATTAATATTTTACTTCAAGTTGATTAATAAAAATTATGATTAATAATGATAAGACGTTTTAATAGCAAATAATAGTTCAAGTTTATAGATATTAATATTGTGCAGTCTTTTAAAATAATTAAATAATTATTGATCTATAATAAATTATTTAAAAAAAAATAAGCAGTACAAAATTCTTCAAACGTTCTGTTTTTTGTTGTTGTTGCTATAATGTGTAGGTACTGTAGATAATATACAGTTGTACGTGATTATTTATGAAGGCGTCTCCTTAACTAGAAATGATTGCAGTTGATTGGTTTTATTATTGAATAACTTCCTTATTAAATATTTTCTTATATTAGTAATTATAAATTAATAATAAATATATGTGTAAATTATGGTTTTTAATAAATAATCCAGTGGTTCTTCAACTTATTTATTCATTCAATAATTTTTATCAATGCCTCACGGCCTATACACTTGGTGACACTGACACGGAATTTCAATTCATTTGTTACAATTATGGCGACTTTTAATAGGTCAAATGACATCCCTATCCTTATTCCCATATATTATAAATGTGATAGTAAGGACGTTTGTCTCTTTGTTTATGTGTTTGTTACATACATCAGAATAACACATGGGCAATAATTTATAAAGATTTATTTATAGACACAATTCATGGCCACCTTTTCTGATACAATCAAGGAATCAAGACTATAAAACATTACATATATTTTACCTGTGTAAAGCAGTCCCTACCCCTATTTCGAGTGTAAGGGATGGAGGCTATAATGCGGTGGTCTTTACTTTTTATCCCAACGGGTAGCAAGCTAGTAATTTATAAGTAACAAATAGTTATTTATAACATTCTGTGATTACGACTCGACACTCTCATTACTGGTGCTCGAGTAATGAGCACCAAGACCACAAAAACTTATTTGTATGTTTTTATCCTTCATATTTGGACATGTTCTTTGATCT
The DNA here is from genome assembly GCF_905475395.1 of Chrysoperla carnea. NCBI lineage: Eukaryota > Metazoa > Arthropoda > Insecta > Neuroptera > Chrysopidae > Chrysoperla > Chrysoperla carnea. The sequence goes on from NC_058339.1 coordinate 52,516,360, forward strand.
TTTTCTTACATATTAGTCTTAGTCCTACTATAATGAATTAAAATATGCCTTGCATATTTGGTGTTGTAACTTCTTTTTCTTACAAATATACTAGACCAAGTAAGAATTGGAAGACCAAGAAAAATGAGTAAAACAAATATTTACTATTGATTTTATTTCCTTGGTTATCCAACATTTATTCCGAAGCAAAAGAAAATCGTAATTATAAAATGTTGGATTTGATTAAATTCTATATAGTATGTTAATACGTAATCATTGATAAGTATCAATTTCACACTTTATTCATTCAAATGATATATGATTGAAATCCTTTAAAAAGTGATAATATCAACAATTAACCAATTAACAGCCACTTACAGTCAGTTTTTATTCAAGGCAAATATTTTATTATTATTTATTACATGATATTAAATCGATAATTTTTTTCAATATATACCCGGATCCATATGTTTTAATATTACCATAAAGTCTTTTATAGAGTGTCTCCTAACTCAATGTGCATACTTTAAGAGCATATTGGAAAATTCCGCTTAAACTTTTTCGTAGTTCAGTGATGGATATTAAATTCTAAAACAACATGGACAAAAATAGATCATACCCGATTTTTTGATACCGCTTCGATTCAAAAGCGGTATCGAATCATCAAATTTCGAACAAAAACAAGGATGGAAGTCCGTTAGAATCAGTTACTTGGCTATCTTAATATATATATTTCTTGTGAGCGTGTGTATGTAATTGAACTCCTCCTAGACGGCTGGACCGATTTTGATGAAATTTTTTGTGTGTGTTCGTGGAGATTCGAGAATGGTTTAGATTTACAATTTGGTCCAGTACAACTGTTTTTGAGGGCTCCGTACCAAAAAAATGAAATTTCATTAAATGGTGGGAGCGCATATAAATCATATCACATTATGTATACTATGTGTACTATGTATTTTTAATAGTATTCAGGTATTGTCAATAGGCATTTATGAGAGCCATATGCGAGCGCAGCGAGCTCTACTATCAAAGGTCAGGCCAAAGGTCGAAGGTCAGGCCACTCCAATAAATAGGAGTTAAATTGGGGTTTACCGGGATGGGTTTAGCGGACAGGCTAAACGTAGTATAGGTATTCATGAATTGGAGTTACATTTTTACGGGACAACGTCCGCCGGGGCCGCTAGTAAAATAATAAATTTTGATGAAAAAATATTAAATATTGACGAAACAAATAATCCTTTAAGCTAATCTCGACTCATCACGACTCATGAGACAACCTATACAATAGGTTAGATTAGGTTACATTGGCTATCCACAAAGGACAAATATGTGTTTTACCACCTTTTCGCTGATCATTTCATTTATCAGCTCCAATTTCATAAGCTGAGTGCATCTCCTTCATGCATATACTATGCACTACACCAGCGCATCACAACTATTAATTAAATTAATTTTGTTGCGACGGTGCGAATCGAACCCGCTATCCTAATACGCTTTAAGCAACTGAACAACCTATACAGTAAGAAACCAATAAACTTCACTGTATCTAGAAATATTAATTGTAAATAATGTAAGTTATCTTTTATTTTACTCGTATAAAAAGGGTGTATGTATAAATAATTAAATTTCCACCAACTTGACATTATGATATTTCAAATATGTGTTTTTAATAATATTATAAATAATATTATTTAATTTTTACTAGTTAATTACAGGCATAAATTATACAAAATTGTTGTTTTTGTAGATTAATAGATTTGGAGATACTGACGTTAAATTTCAAAACACTTTGCTATAGTATTTTGTACTTAAAACAATATAAAAAGCTTGATTGGACTTCAAACGCGTTCGTCAAACATGTTTGATGGAAAATTTGATAAACGCGCTTGACAAATGTGTTTGAGTATTGGATAAAATCATTTACAGTGAATATGGACTTTATAACATTGAATTACAAAATTGAGGAAACGAAAAAGATAGTCACAACTTTGTTCTAGAAAATTCGGCATATGAGTCTTATTTGTAGTAAATAATCATTTTCGAACAATCATTCATGAAAGCCATCACATTAAAGACTATTTGAAATTCCTGAACCCATGCGAAAAGTATGGCATCCTGAGTTATAGAAGACAAATAATCATTTTAAAAAAAATTGTCTGTAACAAACAAATTAAGTGTCCCGTGAAATGTCCCGATGACCTAAAACAGATGGTTGGAAATTTTGGGTCAGTATCTCGTAGTCTATTATTTAATACACTTATATTTCATAAACGATTATTTTTTTATATTTTAATAAAATATTTTTTTAATTTTTCAGAATTTAATTATAGCACTAAAGGTACGTAGTAAACTTTATTATTAATTTTTATTTAATTAATTATAAATGCATTTCGGTAATAATAATAATAATATCTTTCACACAATTTTTTATAAATTGTTTCTCGTTTTTTTAGTAAATTATACAAACTATTTATTGCTGCTAGTCATTCGAAAAAATAATTGTTAGTTTTAGTATTTTATTTCAATTTGAAACTATAATTTAATGTTGTCAAAATTACTAATTTATTTTAAATTAAAAATATTTTACAATTTATTAAGTACACGGACTTACGAAATGTAAATAGGGCTTAATTAATATTTTTCTTCTGTCTTAACTAATTCACTTAGAGTGGTACGCGACCTAAATATGGTTACTCTCGATATACAGGGAACGAAAAATGTTTAAATCAAGTTTTGTCAGTCTTGAGTTTACAAGAAATATTTTTCCTCTAAGAAAAAGTAAATTTCTTTGTTTTTAACATAAAATATGAGTACAAATTATTTAGAGATTAAAGCTCAAAAACTGTGGCCAAAAGGAAAATTTCATGGTGGAGATAAAAAACCTGAAGTGGAATGTCGAGATTTCTAAACCAACTACTACCAACACGTAAAGAAGACGTTCTTAACTATTACTACCATGATTAATATATATATCACTGCATAGAATGAATTTCGAAAGGTTAATAAGGGCTGAACCTTCTTTTTTAATTTAATTCAATTAGAGTATTATTTTCTGTATTAAAAAAAAACCTCATATTTAATTCGCAAATTCTCACTTGCATAATAACTTAATATTTTAAATAAAACAATAAAAAAACCGTATCCGCGTAACCACAAAATATATTCTACAAAAAAAAAAACTTCTGTTAACAAATTACTTCACAATGGCGAACACACCCACTGTACGAACAAAAAAATATTAATAATAATAATAATTCGAAATAAATAATAATAAGAATATAACACACACATTAAAGACCAAGCTCACATAGCAGGAACAGTTACGCCATATAACACCTTAAACCTTCAACACTTTTTCAAAATTTAGGTTAGCTTGTATTGGCTTTCCATAACAGACACACTTAGGGCCATTAGTGATACCATATATGTTTTTTGCCTTTTTTTCTGCTGATAGTTTTATTTATCTGCTCCTAAATTATTTTGAGAGGCTAAATACATTTCCTTCATGCCTATGCCATGCTCTACACCAGCTCATGACAGTCATTAAATAAATTAATTTTTTGTTTTGATCACGAGAACGGAACCCGCTACATAAGGCATATCCCATACAGAATTGGTTACATTTTTAACAACTGAGCTACTAGGGTTGCCCTTTAAATGTTAAGATGTATAATAAATTCCATTGAATCATTCTTCTTCTATGTTCCTTTAGGAGTAATATTTACGCCTTAGAATACTTTAAACTGATATAATGTTAAAGAATGTAATACAGCCAGCATCTTATTTAATGTTTTAAATAATAAAACATCTCATTCAAATGGCGTTCCAGAGTGAATGACTCTTTTTTATAGGGTTTATTTCCACCTTTGAAGTATCAATGCCAATTTCTAATCACTTTCCACATTTTATTTAAACGTACTTTTGGTGTATTTGGTACTGCCACGAAGACTTGTACTATAAGATTTGTACTTATTAAATTCATATAATGTAACATTTATCATTTTTGAGGTTATGAAGCAAAATCAGTTAATATAGTGAACATTGTTTGTTACAGATGAATGATTATTATTTATAATATTGCCAGTAGCAAAAAGATTTTATTACAAATTAAAGAAACAACTGGATGGGTTCTTCTTATAGTTTTGTTATGTATAGTATATAGTTATTATTATGATTGTTGGAAAACCAACTCAACTCACTTCATGTGTCTATCGAATGGAACGGAACGGGACGGTCTCTTAAAGTTGAATTGTGATCACAGGTCGTCGATTCTCTTCATAGTCGATGTATAATAATATACAAAATATATTTATAAATAATAATAAATATATAAATATAAAATAAAGATGTTGTAGGCTTAGATTTACTTTTGAAAAAGAAGTTCCGTTCACTCGAAAACCTGTGTTTCATTCTACTTTTCTAATTTTCACGAAATCGATATACAATGTTTTAAATGTTTATTTTAGAGGATTTCCAGCTTCGCGGAAAATTTACCGTCTATTTTAGCCCTGTCTCTGCTACTTTCTCGAGGTTCTTTCTAATACTGTGTTTTCTTATAATTTGTTTTTTAATTACAGCATTGTGTTCAATTTCGCACACCCTGCAGTAATCGTAATTAGTTATTTTGTGTTTTTGGCGGCCTTCTACTTCTACTGCTTAGGATATCGCAATCAATCCGCTGGTACGCACTCAAGATGATTTTTGCTAGCAACTGCACATTTTTGGAAAGAAGCACTGTCCTTGCGGCAATTCTCATGATTATTATTTCAATTCTCATATCATATTTAGCATGTGAGCAATTGTCGGACTTTTCTCCTCCTAAAAACTTATCGGTAATGCAGATAGTATTTCTAAAACGAAAAAAGTAATTAAATTCGAAACAAATAAACGAGACATGACAAAATAATAATAAGACGGGCTTTTTATAGCAAATTGACTGTTGTTCTGCGCTCTCATAAATGCAAACATAACCGATTTTATTTTGTAACTTTCATTAAAAATAAATTTTCTACATTTATTCCATAATTCATATAATACTATGCAATCAAACTAAATAATATAAACTTTAATAAAAGCACATACAAGGGGTGGCAGAGAAGTTTTCGATTTTGGAAACGCTGTAAAAAAAAAGCTTATCAATTTTTCCAAAAATATTTTTTATAACTTATTAATTAATCTTAAACTTTTAAGGAAATCTCATAAATTTTATTTTCAATTGAATTATACTTATATTTTTTATAACTTGAATTGTTAAATTACTCAAAATGGCATTCAAGAGATTTTAATTATTAATGAACGAAGCCGCTTCATTGAAAAGTTTCTATTTGCTAGAAAAAATAAAATAAAGCATAATACCATGATGCATTTTCTCTTTACTTTGATCAAAATTTATTAGAGTAAAAATGAATAAACAACACACATTGTAAAAATTATTATAGATTGATTGTATGTCAAATAAATTAACTATTATTAAATAAACGTAACTGAGTTCAAAAAATAACTTCAGTAAGGTTCTGGGCGACCAAATTTACAGGATTTGAATCCTTTTTTTTCAGTTTCGTTCTTTCATTGCTCCAACCGTTGCAGTTGTTGGTCGGTTGTATCGGTTTTTCGATTCAACTAATTTATATCTTAATTAACCTTATTTTGTGAAAATAAAATTTACAATTAACTTAAAAATTCGATTTTTTTAAATTTTTGGTTTTTTATGCATTTAAAGCTGATAAATTTTGCTTAAAAACGTTTTCTAAATCGTATTTTTCTCTGCTTCATCCTGTTTACCATTTTAATTCATTATTTATATAGATTCAATTCAATTGACTTCTTATATATAATAATATCTCCAAGTCTGTATGAAGATGACTTTCATACAGGTAAATACTTATAGAACATATATTTTAGAAGCGCGTCTTTCTAGGTAGGTAGTTATATATAGAAAATGTCCAATGATGCCTTAATTGCATATCAAATCTCATAAATCCATAAAATGGTTCATTTATTAAGTGGCATGTTGTTACCATAGGTACGCATTCAAGTGCCATCGTAGGCATCATATACGTATATTGAATGTGCACCCTTCTTCTTGTCTTTAGATTAAAAGACATAATATACCTATCTGTAATAATATTTATACTTATACTTACTTAAAAGTATCGTATAAAGTATATTTTATGTATATTGACTTAAGTATGTTTTTTTTAACTTACGTTGAACAAACAAAACGACATCATATTGACTTTATAAAGGATGATCAAATAAAAGTTTATTAAATATTTTATTGAAATAAAAACAAAACAGTAAAAGTATCAATAAAATTTCTAGGACATGACATTTTTATTAAAAATGATTACCTATTAGTGGTCACTTTTGTGGATGACAAATTGATTTTAAATTTACCAGAAGGAGACATGCGGGCTTTTATCTTCAAAAGCAGAAATTTCTGTCCTCGAAAAGATTCATTCATTCATTCTCAAATGAAGATCATTTTAAGAATGCCTTTTTATTAATGATTTATTGATTTTATTTGAATTAAGTTTGATGTGGTTTGTGGTAGATAAAAGTACCGTTTTGTTTTAAAAAGAAAATAGTATTGCTCTTATTTCCAAGAGGTCATCATGACCATCATTTTAAATTAAAAATCCCATGATCCTGGGCTAAAAATAAAACAGTAATATTGATGAATACCGCTTTGTTTTTATTTTAATTAAAAAATGTATAACCTTATTTTGATCATCCTATATTACACAATAAGATTCATATTTTTAATCGATGCCATCAATAACTCCGTAATTACCTAAATTACACTGGCTTGGAACACAAAAAAGACACTGAAGGGTGACATCTAACTTGACCTGAGTTTTCGGGATAATTGAATATTCAACAGAAGCTTTTAACAGGAAAAAGATAAAAAAGCACTTAAATGGATTGCGTCATTTGTTAATCCAGGCGCATTTAAATTAGAAAACATTTTCTTTAATATGTTTATACACAATCTACAAAAGAGAAAGGATAGATACTCAAAAAATTTAATTTATGAGTATTTTAAAAAATCTTCTCGCTTTTTTGGGTTCTACACAAATAAAACAGGTATTTGAGTGAAATTTTTTTTCTATATTTCAAATATATTACCAAACCACCAGACTCCGTGGATCAATCACTTCTTTGTCGCCTTAATAATTTTCACCAAGGTCATACATCGTTGAATTCCTAAAGTGAACCATCCTGTACATTTTCTATGAAGTGAATATTTTTCAAATAAAAAGAAGAATAAAAAATTGTTTGAAGATGATTACAGACGTATACACATATTAAATGTATACATAATATATAAATACTACATAGTCGTCAGACAGGAACTGGAATGTCGATCTGCAATGATCTGCATCTCTCAGTTACCGCAACAGTAAATGTGTCGTTTTCGTTCAGTTTGCATGTCAACCATTTCAAAAAAATAAAAAAAGAAGAAAAAATGATGGTTTATATACATTTTTTTCGTTCATACACTTTCCTTTAGGCTAGTTGTATAATTGTTCTGTTATTTCTCACAAACTTAAGATTTTTTTTTCAACGCAAGATTTTTATGAGCATGTCATATTAATGCCCATGTTAACACCTCTTAAATTTACTTATCGGTGACAAGCATATTAAAAAAGAAACTGGATTATAACAAACTACATTAAAAGAAATTTGATACAGTACAACCTCGGTACAACAAAGCTCATATAACGAATTTCTCGACGTAATATATTTTTTAAATCTCCTAGAGTAAGAAATTTTTTTTAAAATCTATAAAACCCCAGCGAACAAATTTTGCAACCGTTGCTACTAAATAGCTAAAACTATCTTAATGGAATTACCTAATAAACATTTATTTTATAAATGCAATAAATGTCGTACGGCTTTAGCGACACTCGTCAAATTAAAACTTAATAACCGATTGAAAGAACCAACATACATATAGATAGGCTGATAAAAAAGTAACTCTCCTTTGCGTCCCGCAGTAAATACATCAATATATTACATACTTCTGTGAACAAGTTTCTTCTAGTGTCCAAAATCAATCCTTTGAAAAGTCTGAAGAGAGAAGCAAAATGTCTAATTGAACATCAGACATCTTTCTAAAAGTTTGATACACTTACATTAAAGTACATTCTCGCAGCTACATATAAATATAATCAAACAAACATATATTCAACTTCCGAGTTCTTTAAAAAAAAATTATGTATAGTCGGGAAAAAGTACTTTTCTTTGTGACATTAATTTCTAAACGTTATTTTTTATAAAAATAATGTTTCAATAATAATCAGCTATAATATAATACTGTGAGATTGCATATGAAATTAACATGGAGACTTCAACTATCAATAAAACAACAAACCCGGAGACTTTAACGTTCAGTACAAAATACATCTACTCTTACTATGTACAAAAAGTTAACTATTAAAACTTAAGTTTTTTTTTTCTTCACATTCGATGGAGTTTTTAGGATCCATTATCACTCATATCACGTGATAATTTCACTTAGCCATAACTTATACATAAGTGTCAGTAATATACTTCTGTTTCACCAATTATATTTTTAAAATACTTAAGTTAGTGTGAGATATTTTGGAAGTTTTTTTTTATCCGTGTAAATTATTACGGCTACCTTTGTCTAAAACATATTATGAGTATTCTTGGATGAATCTCGATAACATAATAACTAGGAAACAGTAGGAAATTTAAATTCAAATAACTTTGGCAAGAACTATTTTTCGTGTAAAATTGAAAATAAATGAGTTATTCAATAAACAAAATTGCAAATTATATCAAAAGTGTGTTTGAAAATATGTAATACTTACTTAATTGACGTCGCAGCGCCACTCGTATAACTTTGTGAGTTTCCGAATCGTTTTCGCCAATTTGAAATTTAATGATTTTTATTAGTTTTTTCCTCAATCATACGGTTCAAAAAACTTTAATTATTATCTACAAAATAATATTTCCCACGGTATATTATTATATCATTCGTTTTAAATATTATTTTGGATGTAGGCAAAATATTAATTAAAATAAGAAGTTATATTTATTATATTTGTATGTATTTGGCATAATTGTATTGCTATGTTAAAATTATTTAATATCTTAAAAATATTTAGGATGTATAAATTGTGAATGGGCGTGTATATAGATAAAAAGAACTCAATAGAAAAAATTACATAACACATCTAATATATGTAATAAGTTTGTGAATTTTGATCAAAGATCACAGCATAGGAAAGAGAGTTGGAAACTTAAAATACAATTGCTACTACTACAATTATTACCAATTATTTCGATAAGTATATAATTATAGCCCATAAAAATAAGACAAAAAAACAGCCGTTCTGCTTAAAAAAAAAATGCGAAGTTTTTTCACAAGGATTATCTTTATTTGGATGCAAAAAATGGCCTATGAAAAGTCCATTGTAAAGATTCGCAAAAATAGGTTACCTTCTCTATCCATTTATCATTTATCATATTCATCATGGATAGTATTTTTCGTGCAGAAGTGTAAGCGGCTTAATCTAGCTTTTCTCAGTTAAATTTTGGTATAGAACCTTTTTATGTAAAATTCACGAACAAATTAGCCAAATCTGCCATAATTTTTAGCTAAATCTGCCATAAACTTAATAGTTTACGAAATATTTGAAAAAAAGTCTATTTTCGCGAACATAGCGATGAAAAAAATTTACTTGGATTTTTTAAGAAAAAAAACCTTTACTTACCTGAGCTAATTAGCTATTAATAGTTATCAGGAAATCAGATTATAGGTACTACTAATATTGTTCTAACACAAGCATTTACAATCGACATAAGATTGAGTACAGTATTAATTATTACAGGCGCATGAGGTATATAAGGTAATAAACAAGGTAAAATACCAAAGGTGATCGTCGAACGTTGTGCTGTGTAAGTTTGTTCATCAATGTTTTGCTATTAGTCGCAGAAACGAAGCAATGAATTTCGAAAAATTTGAACAGTGAGTCGAATTTGAATGCGGTTTTCGGCATTCGATTCGATAGAGCGCCAGAAAATTTTGTGACTTAAATTGATTTATAAGAACTTAAAAATGTGAAGTTTGCATAAGTAATATGCATTTTATAATTGCATTTTAAATTAACCGTAAATATACTCAATTCACAATCCGGTTGATAGTGATGAAATAATTCCAAACTTGTTACTCGGGGGCTTTTGAGGTCGCTAAACAATTATATGCCAGAATTGATCTTCAAAGTATCTGGTGCACAGGGTAAACGATATCCCGAGTTTTCAGGAAATTTGTTATATAATTGGTTCGAACTCGTTGCTCGAAAGTTTTTGGAGTCGCTGAGCACAAATATCGCGACATAATTGATCTTCAAGGCACCTAGTATGCCAGGCACTATGTATTTGGTGCCCGATTCTGACGTAAAATTCGTGAACAGCGACCCCAAAAACCCCCGAGTAACAAGTTTGGAATTATTTTCATTACTTTTAACCGAATTGTGAATTTAGTATATTTACGGCTAATTTAAAATTGCATTATAAAATGCAAATTATTTATGCAAATTGCATATTTTTAATTTCTTATAAATCAATGTAGATCACATAATTTCCTGGCGCTCTTACGAATCGAATGCCGAAAACCGCATTCAATGCTCAAATTTTTCGAACTTCATTGCTTCGTTTCTGCGACTATCATCAATACCTTGCTATACGTTTGTAACAAAAAAATATTAAACATATATTGTTTGTTTTGCCGCGCAAGTAGAAGAGTCACGTGCAATTATGCCTTACTATTTCTTTACTTTTTTTTCAAATATATATTTTTTCTTTATACATCGTGTTTTTAGTAATTTCCTAGACATTGTGACTTTTAATGTGAAATTTATATTCCATATGAGGTATATAAATAATACTAAAAAAATTATTCACAATAATTGATTTAAAATTTGTGTTTTACTTCATGATACGATGGACTGAAATTGACATATATGGACACTAAGAAAGTAACAGGATATTGAAGAAGAAGAAGATGATGATGATGATGATGATTCGACAATTAACAATTGTAATTGAAACTGTTGATGAAACTCGTCAATAATTGTTTTGACTTTGCTTCGACGTGATATGCTAGTGCCCTTTATGAAATCTCGTAAAACGCTTAGTTCTTTTGTTCGATTTTTTGCCGGCTTTTCTTGTCTTAGCTCCTTAGTTCCTAACGAATTTCATTGTTAATGAAACAGCAAGCGCAAACAACTTCAGAAGAATAAAAAAAGCACTGAAATTAAAGTAAACTTAAGACAATACCTCCATTTTCAGCCCAATATGTTTGGTTTCTATGGTAGTATAAGAGCAATTGCAAATAGAATATTGGAATAAATTTTTTTTATTACTTCAGATGAAGAATTTTCACTTCACGAAGAGAAAAGTGAAGTTGCAAGTATGCAAGATATTCTAGTATGCAAGATATGAACGTTTAAAATTCCTAATTAAACAAAGAGGGCTCAGTAGTGACGTCATTTATGGGTATCGCCATAGAGATTACATATAATACTTTGTTTTGCTAAAAGGAGATGGGCAACCTTTGAATGCAATCCTTGCTTATAACTTCTTCGTTTTTCAATCAATTTTAATTTCACCTTCAAATTTTGTCATGGTATCAAGTCCAGTTTTACATTTTTACGGGTAATATGGCCAATTCGACATCAGAATTATCCTCTTTTGTATACTTATGACCATGCTGTGTATAATCGACCAAACAATTAAATTTTATTATCTTGAGTCTCCCTAGAACAGCTTTGTTTTTTTCAGATTAGTCCCAGGTTTGTAACGCTTAAAAATATTGATGCTACGAACAAAATTTGTCCATTTTTGGTTGCCCGTCTGTCCATCTGACTGTCGACACGATGAGTCAAAAACAAAAAGAGATATCAAGCTGAAATTTTTGAAATTTGTAAAGCGTGCTTGATAAAAAGTGAGGTTGAGTTCTTAAATGAGCTACATAGGTCAATTGGGTCCGTTAGAGATAGAACAAAAGTTTAAATATAAAAAATTTTCGTTATAAAAAAATAAACAACTTTTGTTTGAAACATTTTCGTAAATATCACAATTTATTTCAACAATTAACTCAGTCAATTGTTTGTTTTCACTTGTTTTTATTTAGATTTTTTCAATAAATAATCTTTTTTTATCAGATTACCACAAATAAATTTTAAAACCCATTACATAGCCTTTTGGTTAAGGTTGACTTTGATGAAGCAATCCATATAGGCATTATAAGAATTGAAAGATTTCCAACTTTGCTGTCAAAACATATTACATACACTTATATTATCACATTCGTAAGGTTTTAGAAATAAAATGTTACCTATATTGTGAAACAACATGGTTATGGAAATATTTTCAATTCCATAATTCACTGTATCGCATACTTATTTTGTAAATTTAATTTATTGTTTCGTTTTACCTTTCTTGCATTGTATGTAAGTATACAAGGTGGCGCAATGTATAATCATCCTATAGACAAATATTCTTATTTTTGCAAGTAGCAGAGTTTGCATTTAACTGTTTACAATCAGCTGAGCCACAATCAAATAGCTTGTTGGATTGATTCAATATATTGTGCCAACCATTCGCTTAGCGTATTGGTTGATTTTTTTCAATTGACTTAATACGTTAATCTAAGTATGGATCTCAAACATCCTTTCAATCGAGAATATCTTCACTGTTGTTGCTCAAAAGATTTTCGACACAAATTATGTGTTTCTATAAACCTAGACAACAAGCAACATCATCATTTTTAACGCACCAGGGATATTATTCTTGCGCCACATGGTAAATACTTTTGTTTCTAAATTTAACTAAATGTTGAAAAAAATTCATACTCATTAAAAATGACGATGGTGCCAAGTTATAAATCGAACGAAACAATCAAACAAAAAGTTTTCTGAAATTTCCTAGTCTAAATTTTTTTGTAAACCCTTCTCGATTATCTCTTTTTCTTACTTCGCTTTCCTTTCGCCGAATAAATTGTTGTTTTATGTTAATTCTTGCTTGGAATACTATTAGTTTAGTTAGACATTCTCAGATTGCTTTGAGCTTGTGTTTTTAAAAGCGCATCGATTTCAGGGTGAACTGCCTATCGAAAAGCAGTACTATTTAAAAATTTGAGCCTATGCGTTGGACTCATAGGCGCACATCTTACGCAGACCATCAATTCGAGTAGGTTGCCAAATTCAATGATAGACTCACTTTTTTTCATAATTGGTAAAATATTGAAGCTTTGTTTATAAAGAACAACTTTATAATTTAAGGTATTAACAGTTTCCAGTTTTTAATCTGACTAAAGTTTTCATTGAAACAGACCGCATGCAATTTCCGCAGAAGATTGGTGACTTATACTTATTTTTCGAGTTCTCTACATATGTCATACATATATTGTCAAATGTTTAGAAGATTAATTTTCAATAAACCGTCCGCCATGTACCTTGGATCAAGCCACGTATTGTCCTAGATACTGATACTCGATATCATGTATGCGCTACATACAATCATTAGTTAAATACAAGCAGGAAAAAAGAAATGTCCTTCCACCAAAATCAATAAAACAAACCAATTGAAGCTGTTTCTCTCTACCTCTTATCAGAGCGTCCAATTTCTGAGAGAAGAAGATATGTAGAAAATAGGTAGAGGAGAAAACTTGTAAGGATTTCAATTTTTGGTTCACATAATTATGATAATTGTATAACGCTGTTTCCTAGAGATTTGTATAGATTAAAACATGAAAAAATTACATGTTGAAGAAAGTATCTTCAGGCACAATCAATTAGCGCAAATGATCCAAGTACATTAGACAATGATCCATGAATCGTTACGTTACTACTAATCCGAGCTTTTGAGGGCTGTTTTTAAAATTCTCGAAAAAAATACCAATTGTTAGGCTATAAAACTGCTATAACGAGAGACTACTTTTGATCCTCTCAGGCATTACATTCTCTCCTTTTATTAAATTTTCGCTTCTTCTATTCCAAAACTAACATTTTCTGTATATACTATAAGTAGTATTTTCCAGTTTTTACTGATTATAAGTAAATATATGGAGTTATTTATTGTGTCATGAGATGTTCCATCGTTGATATATGGCTACCCCACAAAAAAAGTATAAAAAATAGTAATTTTATCACACAGTTAAAGATAAAATACAACACACTGAGAGAATACAACTCTAAAACATCTTCTATGTTACAAAAAAAAAAGTTATTAAAATCAAAGCATGCTTGACATTTTACACGATGTACTTAGATAATAAATAATCTATCCAATTTTATCCATCTATATATGGTTATAGATGGAGAAGAATGGTGTGCTGGTGTAGAACCACTGTGCACCACTGTGCTGTGTGCTTGTCATCCATATTAAATGACAACATTGTAACGATTATTATAACTATTATTGTTATTATTGCACTTTACTTATGAGAAAACAGAAAAATATACGCTAAAAAGAAATGCTTGAGAATTCAATGTAGGTACCTCTATATGCAACCTTAAAGATGAAATCTTCGACAGCTTCGACTAATGACTGTTTTCTGGCGAACTTTACGTATCCGCTGAAATATGTTCTTTCCAAAGCACCGCTAAACACCATACGAAGACTGAAGTTTGATAAAATTTCCGATTTTGGATAAAATTTGAACAGTTCGTTTTAATTGGTCTTCTGAAATTGGCCTTGTTTTATATATTATAATCTCCGCAAAACGTAGTACTTCTGCACCCTACCAAAGTTGAAAATTTTAAGAAAAAATTTCGACTTCTATTCAATTTAGCTCATACTTCCTTATAAATAATACTGGTGTCAACAGTCATACTGTTTGAGTCAGAACATGGAGGTCTAACCTAACGTTCAAACCATTATTCTTTTAAATTTATCTTTCAATTATACTTATTATTTATATAATGTATAAATTGTGCTTTTAATATTTGACAAAACTCAATTATCCAAGCTCTGTTTTAAACAAAACATGAGAAAAACCATAGATGGAGCCTTCAAGAAGAAAATTATTTATTTTATACTTTAATTGTTTAAAAAATTATACCAGAGTTTAAAAATTAAATTATTCTCGATTAATCGCTAATTTAATTACCAAAATTTAGAAATATTATATTTTTATCATGGAAACGCAAGGAAATATATTTTAAAATAATTACTTATATTTTTTCTTTAAGGTATATTTTATGATATGCTTTGACATGAGTATTATCTGTTCATTACTTAAATTACCACAAATGATGTTAGTTTAAGCTTACCAACATCTTTACAAAGTACATTTTAGATAGAAACCCTGAGAAAATTTTCTCTTCAATTACTAACATCTCAACAACAAAAATTAACATAATTAGCTACAGCACCAAACATGGTTACTGAGTAAAAATATATTGGTTAATAAATTTCAATAAAAAAAATTCAATTTCAAATAAATAATCCTTATCTCAATTAAAATATATAGTTTTTTCATTTTCTTAGACTGGCTCGTCCGTACATTAAATGTGAATTATTTACAAATGGTATATAGTATAAAATTAAAATCTAATGTAATACATAAAGATCTACAGCCAGGCATATTATTTAACGACATTTCAGAATAACTGAAAATTTCAGAGGTTGTTGTAACGATCATGTCCTACTTTTTCTCATACCTACCTGGAAACCTTTCTATTAAAAGCCGTAAAGGCATTAAACGCAGTAGACATCTCATTCTTTGAAGTGTTGAAAAAATTGATTTATACTCAATTATTATTAATATTTCCCTGTTTATTAAAATGCATCGAAAATCACATGTTTAGTATAGAAATTTAAATGTACGTTTTTAGAAACTCGGTCTTGCTACCATTTATCAAAAAAAAGGACAATGTTAAAAAAGCAACTGATCTGTATAATTAATTATGGACGTTGTATGAAATTGATTTTATTAATTATTAAAATGAAATGTTTTATAAAAATGTAGAAACGTTATAATAAAGTTATCTGTTTTTTGAACCCTTTACTTTAATTTTTTGTCTACCTTTAACATTGAGTTTATGAATTAATCATCACATTTTGCATAAATACTCCTATGATAAAACTGGCCGGTACAAATTAATCGCCGGTATGCAATGCCGTTACGGTTACTCTTCTTTTTTCTAATATCACTCTCAATGAATATGCACCCCGCATTAAATAATTTTCCAGGCCCCCTGAAAGATAATTTCCCGGCTATGAAAATTTTTTGTAGAGTTGCTAGACAAATAGGTAGCCTGGTCTTATACCTACAAGTAATAAATAGAGCATTTGCATGTTTTAAGTGGACATTCTGTTTAGTTTACTTACCGTCACATTAAATAACAAAATAAACAGTCAATCTTTATGTTATGTCAATCAAATTGATAATATAAAACACTTTTTCATGGTAATAAATATGCTTTTACAGGGTGTTACAGTCGAAAAGTAAAGATTCTCTGCTGAAATTTTCTGTCAGCAGGTTACCAAATACTGAAATTAGTTCCATGTAGGATCAACGAATAGTAACTACATAATATATTATGTGGATATCTTAATTTTTTGTATAAAATATTACACCATTCTGAAAAGAGACAATAGGTTGACAATATTGCATAAATTAAATGATAAATCGGTAATAGGGGCGGTTAAATGTGGGAAACGAATATTTTTTAACCTGCCAGGAATGTCATTCGGATATTTTTCTACGGTAGGTAGGTAGGTAGATTATATTGGCTGCCCACGGAGGGCACACTTAGGCCAAAGGATCCATTGTAATTACATATGTTTTTGTAAAGTTTTCTACATTTATATATAAAACAACAATCGTGTTACTATTTGACTACTAAGTTCTATTTCATGCAATATTTTCAATCATTATAGAGGTCATCTTGATATTTTTTAAATTGTACTATGTTTCCTTAAATCGTACCAATACACAGAAAAATTGTTAAAAGCACCTATAAACTAAATCGTTGAAGGTCTTTGCCACATAAATTTATATCGAACTTAAGTCTAATAGTTTGCATCACTATATTAGTTAATTAAAACCAATTTTTCCTAAAAATTTGAAATCTTTGGTAACAAATTGATTGTAACACATTGTAAAATAGTTAACATTACTAGCATCACAAACATCATTATTGACACCATATAAAACATGTTGTACTTTTATTAAAGTACTTTATGTATATCATTCCATGTAGTTCAGCTTTATCAGCTTCATAGTAATGTTTTTAAAATGTAGTTTGTACATGATTTTAATTTGTACAAGATAACATTAATTTTTATGGAAACAAAACATACAGTACCGCAGAGTGAAGATGTGAACACTTTGTGGTGTAATGCGTATGTGAAATACGTACTAGGTACCGAATTTTGACAATGCACGGACTTATTGCATATGTATTTGTACAGTGTGCCCAATTAAGTCCACACCATACGGAAAACATTTTAATTATTTGTTTTATGAAAAAAAGTTTCTTCTTGATAAAAAGCTCTGCGCAAAGCGCCTTTATATTTTAAATTTTCGACAATATTTATTGAGAAAGGTTGATCCTAGTTGAAAACTATGGTCAGATATCCAATGTTATTCATCTTACATGAAAAAATAGATTTGATTATTTTTACTATCTACTCACTGTTTCTTATTTATTTATAAGACCCGAGTCGAAATATACTACTCGAATTTTAGGCTAAAATAAGTTTAAAAATCATAATATTACGAAACCCTTTTTACAGAAAATTTCAATCGAAATGGTTAATGCAATCTTCATACAAGTCGATACCTGGTTTATACTAAAATTTCTTTGAACAACAGTTCGCTTCTGGGCTAGTTTTCAAATATCAATTTAACGATTACAATAATCGCAAATTAAAATGAAAAAAAAAATTGATAAGTATCGTAATATTTTTTTTAGTTAGTTAATGGTGAAATTAATATAAGCGAGTTAAAAATGAATTAAGAGAATATCAAAATATGAAAATCCATCGAAAATTGAAAATTAAAGTTTGATTTTCTTGTTTAAAATGTGCTAAAACATTTAGAATTAGAATGAACGAACGCAAGGGCAATTTTGGATAAAAGGTTTGATTTTTTTGTATATGAAGTTGGACTAATACTAAATCAATTCTGATAATTTTAGGGGTGGTTGCCCGATTATTGAAATAAATAAATGACTTCAAAAGTAGGTATATTTAGCATTGGTCTTATGGGTAGATGCATGATTTGTTTTCATAGATTTCGTCAAAACTAGTCGGTGGAAACTAAAAAAACAAAAGCTATTTAAATTAAAGTTAAAACCTTAATAAATTATTGAAAACGAATAAAAACCCATTGTGCTCGACTAATTAAAAATGTATGAGCACGATAGTGGGAACAGAAATTTAAAAAAAATATATTTTTTCAATTTTGATGGTGTATTATGTTATAATTTGACATTATAAGTAAGAAAATAAAATTTCGATATCTGGCGTAGTATTCAAAATATCGAAAATTGAAAATTTTGTTTAATTATTTAGCTTTCAATATTTCGAAAACCAAGGTAGATATCGATAAATATTCTTATTTTTGTTTACATTCATGAAGTATTCAAACAATGATAGAAATACCGTTTTAAACTGTTTATAAATTATTTTATTCCACTTTCTTAATGGATTAAAGATAAATTAGGAGTTAAATGTTCTAATGACATCATAACCAATCAAATCAACACACAATTTGTTTGAAATAATAAAATTATTAGATAATTATATAATAATAAAATAAAAATATGAACAGCGCATATATCTGTATGACTTTTACCCACTAATAAGTAGATAATTCTTATTGAATGTATATGAGTTTATGTATGTTTTTAAAAGTAATATTCCAAAGTGAAAAGAGAGTGGGAATTACAAACAAATAACTGGTAGCAAATTATGGAGGTGTCTCTCAATGGGAGGATCATGATATTAAATGAATAATAAAATGTTTTAATATAAATGTAATCACAGTTTAAGTGACACATGTATAAATGTATTTGTATGCAAACACATATTATCTACTTTCATTTATACTTTACGATGACTTAAGTATAACTTTCTTTGTATAATGTATAAATATAGCAACTGTTAAAAAGTACAATTTTCAAGGTGTTGCTTAAAATATAGTTAACATGGCCCGTTTTATCTTCCTGTTATGACAATGATTCAAAAGAACGCTCCGCTAATGAAAGATTTTTATTTTATAAGAAATTGTAAATCATGGCATATACAAAGTCGGAATTAAGTTATTTATAGGCTTGGGTGATCGGACTATTAAGTATACCAAAACATTTAGGCCAAGAGCTCGTGACACAAAATTGGTAAGGTGTTTTGGGCAAATTAAAATAACAAAAAAAATAAAATTTTGTTGATTAGTGAATCCAAAATTCTGAGTCGAGCAAGCGTTTTTTCCGGTTATTACTTTAATTTTATCATCTATTTAAGCCAGAAATAATATTTTTTTGTTTATAAAGTGCAATACCACTCCGCTGAATATATGTAATAATGATATCTAAATAATACGTTATAGGAAACTTGAAATTGGTTTAATATGTCATTTTAGCATCTAATTAAGCCAGAAATAATGCCAGATTTTTTTTGCGTTATAAGGTATAACCCGGGATTTATTTTTTTAGGTATCTTTATTACACATATTCAGGTGGATCTGATTGTGCTTAATAACACACAAAAATTTCTGCCATTATTATTTCTGGCTCAAACAAATGCTAATATTACATATTAAACAAATTTCAAGTTGCCTTAAACATTTTTTTAGGTGTCATATTAATATCATAATATCGTAGGTAAATGCCATAGGCTGCGCAGTAGCAAAATAACAGCAAACCCTTGCCCGACTTAGAATTCTGGATTCACCAATTAATAAAATTTTTTTAAAATATTTTATCTTGCCTAAAACTCCTTCCCCAATTTATGTCACTAGCTCTCCAGCTAATTGAGAAAAGATGCAATTAAGAACGGAGCCATACGAGCTTAAAACTATTGAATATCATGTACGCCATTGAATAACTGGCTTTATCGAGTATAGAAAAAATGATTTTTATAATAATAGATTAAGTTATTCAATTATCTTATTCTTAAAAAAATGGGTGACAATTTTCTTCTTTCTCTTTTTAAATCGGGCGATTTTAAAAGAAAATGAGAAGTTGAATACAGTGTGCTATTTTGAATAGTGTTCCAAATTCGGTCGATTTATTGTATATTATCGCTTGCCAACTATACTTTACAATAAGGTTATATTTTCACATTTACTTCTTGTCCCTTTACCTAGTTTCGATTGTAAAACTTTTTTCTTAATGAAACAATTCAATGCGTGTTTTTTTTGCCCCAAAATAGTTAGGCAACCCTAATATATTCACATATATTCAGCAAACATACTACATTAAAAAAATATTTTAATTAAAAACATAAAATTATCACTTAAACGCAAATAAAACAAACATAAAATATAATTCTTATTTATTTTATAGATTTCTTATTATTATTATTATTATTAAAATTTAAAAACATAAACATGTTTATTATTTAGTAAACATGTAGTTAATATACAACACAACTTCTATGAAAAAATAAAAACCATGGACTGATTTAAAATAATGCGTAGTTTTAAATACTACACACATTATTTTTATTTAATATCAAATAAAATATATGTAGATATATTTATACATATGTATAATTAATGTATAAGGTGTGTTAATGTGTGTTGAGATTAGACTTTTACATTAAATAATGATAAATGCAGGTTTCAGGTCGGCTCATCCTCGTCAATTAAATCTAGGACATTTCACCTCGATTATTCCGTCCTCGGAAATCGATCCTTCAGTCAATTCATCTCGGAATTGATTCCATCAATCGTTTTGTTCTTTGATAATCTTATTCTTGGACAATAGCCAACACGTACAGCTCTTGGATTTTTCACCGCAGAGTTAGCTCAAAAATCATAAGACAAGCAGATCTATCGCTCTAATGCTAATTTGATTCCATTAAATGATGCATGACTTATTCCTAGAATGTCTGTTCACTTCAATTACAAAATTAACGATATGCCCAAAAACCGTGTTTACTCAAACGATTCCAAGGGATGGTCAATCCAAAGAATATCTTAGTATTTTAATCACAAAATTGACGCAAAGGTGCAAAATACGACAGACCCATAACTAGATCCCATTGGCCACCCTTATAATTTGAGGGTAAAATTTCTCCATTGCACCATTGCAAGTTTTGGACTAAATTATTCATAGAAAATATTTATCGTTTCCTATCAAAACAAAAATCACTCGTAAAATCATCTAAATCATCACTTTTATAAGCCGCCACATATGAGTAAAATAAGAGAACTCTTTCTAAAATCTGAAATCAACACTGCCAACAAGTGAAATTTACAAAATTTTAAAACTGAATCAATTTTGAGGTTCATCGCCTAGTTTTAGTTGTTCCGGGTACTAAACCCTAAACTCGCGCTTGAAACATTGCTGAGAACACTACCCCATTAGATTACCCTTCAAACCAAACAAACGAAAAAGACATGCAGACACACAGGCAGGCAGGCAGACAAACATGGCAGTCAAACCTATAACATCCTTTTGTGTGGTTCGGGCGTTAAAAAAAATTTGTGAATGTTTCTGCTCGGAAAATGAATACTCATGTGCTTAAACTTTAAAGCAGGCATGGGAGAGTTATTTTAAGTCGAAGTCACCATTGTTATAACTTTATTGTGTGTCATAAACTTTATTGTGTATCTCTTTATCCAAGTCCGCTTTGCTCATAGCGGAGGAAGCGAGATAGGTATAGGACTCATCTACCTATCTCAGTTTCACTAATAGTAATGAGATAGGTAGAAATAAAAATGTTGTCTTACTCGTATTTTAGGTTTTCGCTGATTACGTTGTCACCGTCTTACTCGTATTTTATGTAAGCAGTCCGGAGGAATTTTTTAAGACGCATTAGCCCATGCCTGCTTTAAAGGATAAATTTTTTATTACCTATGTTATAAAACCGAACATTTCGATACACAAACTGTATGTATAATAGAATATAATATATATTTTTAACTATAATAGTGTTGAATCTTGTGTAGTAGTTATTATTATAACTAATAGATAAAATCATTTTATTAAATTCTGTGAAGACTATAATAAGTAATTTTAGTTTTTAAGATAGTTAGTAATAGAAGTGCCTTAAAAGTAATTATTATTATTAAGTATACTCATTCTATGGTTACGTTTTTAATTAAATTAAAACAATTTTATTTATGAGCAGCTAAATACTTTATACACCTGTAATAATTATCATAGAACATTAAAATTCATTTTATTATTATTGAAAATATAAATTTAGAAAAAAATATATATGTAAAGTACTTAATTATGCAGATAAGTAAATCTTCTCGTTGAGTGATTTAAAAATACAAATGTCTTATTTCTCAAAACCAGTGGCGGCTCTACGGTTGTGCAAATAGTGTGCTCACCAGGCTCGGATACGCAAAAAAAAATTTATCAGTTTTAAGTTTACTGGTAATTAACAATTTTTTAGGTTGTTTTATTAACAATTCAACCTAAAAAGGGTACCAACGTATTAAAACTCCGCGCTGAAAATGATTCTACTTACAGATAAGTCACTGTATACAATGACATGGTATTCTCCAAAATCAAAATTTATATAGGCATAGTATATAATCAATAAAAATATGTTTATGGAATCTCAAAATAATTATAAGATATTGTATTTCAAAGCAAAGGCAAGAGAAAAAGTTATTA
The DNA here is from genome assembly GCF_905475395.1 of Chrysoperla carnea. NCBI lineage: Eukaryota > Metazoa > Arthropoda > Insecta > Neuroptera > Chrysopidae > Chrysoperla > Chrysoperla carnea. The sequence continues at coordinate 52,539,177 of NC_058339.1, forward strand.
TTCTTACTGAACTTTCATGTGGACGGTTTTTCCAAAATTTGAATAGATTTGAAAATTTTAAAATGAAACAATTATTTTCAGCTCGAATGTACACAATAATGTTTATCCTAAATTAATTTCGTTTTATTTATTTAATTTTATGGATTTGCACAAATTAAAGCTCAAAATAATCAATTATGTTTATATCGTGTTCATAAATATCGAATACAAGTGAAATTTACAAAATTAAAAAAATCCCCGATAAATGTGATTTATTTCTTGTAAACCGATTTTTGGAAACTTAGCTATGAAATGTCCTCAATCAAATTGATTTGACTGTTTATTGGCTACGATGCCGCTGAGGATGGTCAAGGACATCAGATGAGATGAAAATGATACTTAGAGAGCTATCATTTTTTGGGACAAATTTTTGGAACTACATTAATTGAAATTGAAATATTTGAGTTGAGTTTGTTCTTTTGAATTATTGTTTTGAATTACCAAATTATTTTACCATTCCACTTTTCAAAATGAATTGAGCCAGGTTTATTTGACCATTAATTTCCATAGTAATTATTTATATGTTAAAATTATACGTCATGAATTTTCTAAACTGAATTGATTTTGAAGATCATCGCCAATTTTTTAGTTTTTTCGAGAACAGAGCTCTAAGCTCGTACTTGAAACATACGTAAATTTAAATCGGTTCATCCGTTTAGGCGGTACGATGCCACAGACAGACAAACACACAGACACACACATAGCGGTCAAACTTATAACACCACTTTTTTTAATTCGGGGGTTAAAAAATCCACGGGATGATGAGTGTCAGTTAATATAAAAACGTGTAATTAAAATGTGGAAGCGCTTTCGAAAGCCATATAACAGCTGACGTTAAAAGACTGTCTGTTTTAAATTGGGAATTCTTTAAGTTCTGCAAAGTTTACTTGTGATATGTTTGATGTTTGAGGCAGAGAAGTTTTGTAAACATTAAATAATTTTTTGCGACAATGTTAGTTTTACTCTATAATAAATAAATTTGATTACTCTTCATTTTTTCAAATGTCTAATATTTTTGACATTTTGATATTGAATATATAGAACAAGAAATTGTATTTTAACAATAACTATCTGAGATCTACGATAATAATCTAAACAAATGAACCAATCTGTATTAGAGATAAAAATAAAATAATTAAAAAATACTTAATTAAAACACTGACAAACACAATTATTGTTTTAAAAAATGAAATCTATATACTTAACAATAGAAAGCAGTTTTTTTTATTAGATTTGATATAAATGATATTGATAATGATCTAATTTGAGATATTGTAACGGATAGATTTATTATGAATTTGTATTCTTTTTTTGATTAAATTTATTAATTGATGTCCGAATTGTATTTATATTAAATATATGCCATGTTAAATGTGAACTTCTTTAATCTAAAATTAAAAGAAAAAATACTAAAAACCAAAATTTTATTAACATTTGGTTATTTCATTCAAAAATAGTTCGATCCCAGCGTCTATTTAAAGTGTCTATTGTTTCATTTTAAAAGTGAACTAAAAAAAATACTTTAATTATAGTTTTAGCAATTTAAATTATAGTTTTACAGATGCAATTACAGATTCGACTAAAAATAATTAGCTTTATATTTTTGCAAGTAATTTATTTTGATTTATATTTTGAAAAATGTAATTAACTTCCAAATTGTATTTAACTATCGATTTTTTTGGAAAATACGAAAATCAAAAAATACAGAATGGTAGGAAATTTTATACTAAATCACTTTTATGAGAAGTATTGTTAAGGAAAATAAAATTAAAAAAAAAAAAACAAAACAAAACAAAAAAACAAAAAAAAAACGGGAAATTGTACATTGATGTAGATTTATTCAGAAAATATGAAAGATAAGAATTAGTGAAAACAAACAATTGACTTAGCTAATTGTTTAAATACTATGTATAGACAGTGTTGATTACTCTGATACATTACACATACATACATGTCGCACATATATAAGTGATATTCCCATTTAATAAATACTATACAATTCTCTCACGGGTAAACAGTGATGTTTACGAAAAAAAATTTCAAACAAAAGTTGTTTATTTTTTTCTAAGGAACATTTTTTACATTTGAACTTTTGTTCTATCTCTAACGGTTTACAAGATCGGTCCCAAGACCCATTTGACTTAACGAATTGACGAACTCGACCTCGCTTTTTACGTCCTAAGCACGCTTTTTCAGCTTGATATCTCTTTTCGTTTTTGTGTAATCGTGATGACAGACGGGCAGACAGACAGACAACCGGAAATGGACTTATTAGGTGATTATGAACACACACCTATACCAAAATTTTTAAGCGTTACAAACTTGAGACTAAACTTATATACTTGGTAGGTATATTTCATATACATGGTTTAATAAGAATAAGTTTTTATATACAAATCCATCGTAAATTTTACGTCCGAGTAAATTGTAAAAAATTGTGGAAAACCGTGAAAAATCGTCTGTTTGTCCCGTTCTTTACTCTTCTTTTTCTACACATGTTAATTTTTTTATTCGATTCGAGTACAAGTATAAAAATCGACTCATATATTTTTATAATTTAAAATAGACTTACATATTTTTTTATAATTTTTACAACACCTCATAAATGTGTTTAAAACTCTCCTTAACAAATTAATATAATGGTGATGAAATATAAATTCATTAAACAGTATGATTTACGACTGATTTTTATTTTCATTTAACTTGCATATGAAGTTCAAACATAATAAAAACAACTACTTAACACATTCATTAAATATGGTGTGTATTAAACATTTAACAGTGATTTTATTTAATTTAGAAAATCACAAATCATTTTTAATGGGTTTTGTTTGAAATGGTGTGGTTCTCTAGGGTAAGGTGTTGTATCTTGGGGTAACGGTATACTCTCTGGATCATTCAGGTTCTAAATGGTAATATTGCTATTTGGGGTATAAAGAAAGATAGCGTCAGTTTTAAACTTAATGTAAGATGTTGAGGAGATAATGTTTGAAGTACTCACAAGTACCTTGATTCATTACAACGTTCTATTCGCACCGTGCGTGATTTTTTTTGGAGGCGTTTCTATGGTAACGATACACTGCTTTAATTATAGAATTGTATGGATGCATATATAATTGTAAGGATTGCATTTATGACTTACATTGAAAATTAAGAATTATTATCTCACAAATTTAAATAAATAATTATGATAATTTACATTTAAAAAATAATTTTTATGCAATTTGATTTCTTATTTCCACAATTTTTAATTCATTAAGATTAATTAATTACTTTTTTTCAATAATTTTAATTTGACATCTATAATATTAACAAGTAAAGCATTGCAAATTTGTTATAACAGCCTTCTATAACGCCAAAAATTTTCACTGGAAGCGCTGGCATCGATTTTATTGTCCCTGCCATGACTACGCACACAACGAATACCAGTAATAGGCAATGTAGTACAAGTGGAGTCTTAGAACAAGTCTTATTCATTACGATTCATCAAAAATGTAATTAAAAAAAAGACAATACCTAATAGAGAAACATATGAAGAATATATTACGAAGAGAGCATTTTCCTACAAAATCGAGGGGATCTAAGGCACATTTGGTTGTGATTCATGGTATAACGGTGCTTTAAGGCGAAACTATTTACACTCTCATATTTAACAAGTGAAATTTACAAAATTTAAAAAAAAAAACATCATATTTTCCTGTACGGAACCCTAGACTCGCACTTGAAGCATAGCTAAAAACATTCCCTATTAAATTACCTTTCAAACTAAACAGTCAGAATTGGTTTATTCTTCGCTACGATGCACACGCAAACAGACACACACACACACACACGGATAGCGGTTACACACCTTTTTTTTCAGGAGTTAGAAAATAGCTTTGAAAATATGAAAATACACGGTGCGCCAAATTCCCCTACATTTCGTGTGTTTTAATATTACTAATATTGGTATTATAATGTTCATATTATGTTGATTTCTTATCCAATGTAAATTAGCTACTGTCATAATAGGTAACTAGAGTAAATTGGAAATATGTAGATATAATTACCGGTGGAATGTATAAATAATGACTTTAATCGTTTCTCTTTAGTGTATGAAACAGCTTTTTCTCAAGAAATCATCTCAATTTTAATTAAACCAAGAAGCAAGTGTGAAACGAGGCACGCATTTATTAAGGTGAACTTCAAAATATTATATCAATACATTTTATTATATTTTGTTATATTGGTATGTGTTAATTGATAAATCAGGCAGTAAATATGGGAAAATCAAGGCCATCCATACTTGTAATTACCTTGCTTAAATTTGAAAAATCTATAGTTGAAAAAGTCTGATAAAAGAAATATTTTACTATACATAATAAATTAATTTTCATAAAATTTAAAAAATTTATGGGCATTTAAATAAAATTAATGTAGGTTGACCATTTATCTCTAGGTTGACCAATCATTGAAAAAAAAAAATTTAAGGTAAAATTAGTGTGTATACTAAATTTCATCAAATTTCTAAATAAAAAATAGTTCCTGATCTTTTCAAAGAGATAATTTAGGAAAATTGTTTGTCTGCAATTTTGATAAAGCTCAGTACACACGCTAATTTTGGAGCAGTTTATAATATGGCTTGAAATATTATAATTTTGAATGATATCACGAAAACTAAACGTATACAATCGTAAAATGTATATGATTTGTGTATCTAAAGCTAAAATTAACCGTAAAAATTAAGTTATACCAAAATCGCAAAATAATCTAAGAAATTTTTTTTTAATTTCATTTCTATAAAACTCAATAAGATTATATTAAACAAAAACATACAAAAATCAAGTTTAAGTCATCGTTTCTCAGTTTTTGTGTAAAATAGTTTCTGAGACAACGTCGAAAATCATATTAAGTAGGCAGTTTCTAAGAAAATTTTTTCTAATAGGTATATAACGTGAATTTTTATATATTTTTGCTTCTCGTTAGGTATTAGATTTGTATGGAATCTATTGTCTTTTTAAGGTGTACCTCGTACCTCGTAACGAAAGGATCTGGGGAACCTTCTTCCATAGAATATAAAGAAATAGAAATAAAATTTTAAAATTTACATTTTTCACCTGTTCAGTGAAATAAATCTCAATTTGATACTATTTTATTCCATATTTTTTAACAAAATTAAGTTCTTGATTTTTTAGTAACACGCCTAACCTGTGCTATCATCTAAAATGTTAGATAGTGCTTTAAACTTAGCTTCTAGTAATTCGATTAGAAATTCAAGATAGACGAATATAAAGAGTACATAATTCCGGAGGCTAATTCACACTTGACCAGTTGTTTTTGTTTTTTACTTACGTAATTTCCATTCCATGAACATAAAGACCCTCCTTTAATGTCTTTATTTAAAATGTAAAATGCAAAACATTAAACAACCGTACAACAGCTATGTTAAGTGTGTCTGTTACATCTCACTTTGATATTGTACGTATTTCTACAGGATGTTCCATTGTTAAAAAGTGAATATGAATATTTTATACCACGATTAAGCCTTGCCAATTATTCGTCATGTGCTGATGAATTTATACAAGCACCCGTCGAAAAGGCTGACGGCATTTTTACAAGATGTTTCAAGAAGTTGTGGCCGTATAGTCCAGAGGTTGAATAACCTAAACCACACAAATGGCAACGAATGGCGATGAAGTCTACCATTTTTTATTAGAAAAGTTATCGAGTGAATTGTTGAACGAAGTGAGGTAGCCCCTGCCGAATTAAAAAATTTAGTCATTTTGCTATGGAAATTTATCGAAAACCGATTAGAAATTAAAAGTTCGATTTATTTCTATCAAAACTAATAAAAAGTTTGAATAAATGAGGGATTCATTCCCATTGAAACCGATTATAAAATTGTGTCACAATTTAAAAAGTTTATTTTGAACTGTCATTAATAAACCGGTAACAAGATGACAAGAGCACAGGGCTCAAATTTAAGTTCAAATAAAATAAGAAAGACGTATATTCGGCTGAACATACGTTAAATATATATTCACTTTTTGAAACTTTTCAAATTAATATGAGCATTTCTGTGGGCTGTATTATGCATTTTGTTAAAATATATCCCTTTAAGGACCCACAATAAAATTTTTATTGTGGGTCCTTATAGGGATTTATTTTAACAAAATACCTATATCCTTATTATTTATAGCTCATGTGTTATTCTGATGTATGAGCTATATTTCTGTACAGTTTCATTAAAAACCATTCGCTTGTTTTGGCGTGAAAACGTAACAAACAAACAAACAAACATCTTTACTTTGACATTTATAATATATAGGGATAGTGATAGGGATTATCGCATGAATTTTGCCCGTACATCTCCTGAATCATTAGATTATTTTTCCATAGACGAAATATTCATTCTCTTTTCTTTAAAAAAAACAAAAAAACAAAACAAAACAAAAAAAACACCCCGTATATAGGTATATAAAAGATAATACATATAAATAAAATAGTTAAAAAAAAAGAAGTATAAAAAGGCGGTACTTATTAAAAACCTACCGGTAAACAATATCAAATATCTTATCTACTTCATTTAACACATCATTTTTATTATATAAACAGTTTATATAAATCATCTTGCATAACATAAATGATATTAAAAATAATAGATATTATAAGACTATGTTGGTAAGTACTATATTAGAATATACAAAGGTCAAATGTTGTAATTTATTATTTTATTTACAATTTACAATATATATTACTTAATGGTAATAATATTATATTTTACTACATTACAATAATATATTTTGTTATAAAAGAAATAAATAGATTTGAAAATAAAAAATAAAAAATCAACATTTATTTGTGATAAATACAGTAAAACCTACCAAACAGACAACAAAAATTGGAGCTGGAGCTATATGGCTCATAAAAATTACTCAACTAAATTATTTAACTAAGTACGTTTTACTATAGTGAATTTTAATTATATTAGATTACAACCCAATACTTTATAGCTATATAATTTACAATAAAGTCATTTGACCTTAATTTTATTTTTAAAGTCGAATAATTTTCTAGTAAATTTTAATTAACGTTTATTGCATTGAAATATAATTGAAAAAAAATACAAGCTCTTCTATTTAAAATAATTTGCATTTCATAAAACAGCACCGATCACAAATAAATATGGAAATTTAATTTAATTAAAATAGTTTTTTCTATATAAATTTTGTACCAAACCTTTCTATATCAAGCGCCATTAATATTTCATAATTAATCGAATCTGATATTAAATGTAAATTTTATGTTAATTTCATTAAAAAATATAACCTACATGTTATAAATTTGTCTATAAATTGTATATATTCTCCTACTTACACTTGTACAAAATGTTTGTAAAATACTGAAGGTAAATTTGGGTAGATATTCTACTGAAATGATACCATTTGGACAAAACAATGACATAACGAATCCAATTCCAAGAAGAATTATCCAGATGTTTTTCATTCATCACCAATGGGTAAATAGGACTTATCATGGGGACCACATCTACCAAAACATCCTGGGCTTACTTTTATGACTTTTTTATGGAAATAATAATAATAATGGCCACCCACATCATTATTTTTAATCTTTATCTTCTTATACCATTAAATTTATGATGTGTATGAAGTCGGTTACTTCGTTCTTATACAAGCGACGACAGTCTGAGACATGGCATGTTTTGCCATATGACTGAGATCTTGTTTGTTATAAAAAATCGAAGAAAATTATTTTTTATATATACGTTAAATGCCAGATCGGAACATTATTTCGTAGTTCCGTTGGTAGTTAAAAATTATCAATCCCTACTCGGGGGTCCCCACTAGTGCCCGTAAGCACTGCCTTAAATAACACAATATATACTCTAATTCTCATAACCCTCATAAAGGTGTAGCGTTTTTGCATTCGTTAGTCTTGGAAATCTATAAAAAAATATTGTAATATGGGCCTTGCGGCATACAAAAGAATTTTAAGAAATGTACAAAAAAAATTTTAAACTGAACAAATCAGAAAAAGAACTGCACGTTTAAAAAACTCTAGTAGATGCGGTACTTGGTCATGAGTTGATAATAAGTTATTCATTCTATCATTAATAATTCTCAAACACTCTGTATACGATAATATATTGGGAGTATTTAATAGTAATGATGTAACAACAGCATGTAAAACTGTCCATAAAAATCGTTTGTGTAAGTTATAAAATAAAATCTTATTATCTTATACCTTTCTTTATAAAATAAAATTGTAGTTATTCGTTAATCGTTGTTGAATATCGATTAAAGAATATATAAGTTTTTACTCTCTTATTTACATATAATTTAAAACACAAACAGTTATCTGATTAATCGGAATCCAAACATGGTTACTTATATCTCTGTACTTTAATACTTGAAAAGATATTTTATAATGATCACACAGATTGTAAAGTATCACCAAACAGCAAAGCCACACTACAAGTATAACCTCCTACAATGTTTTTATACCTTTCATACACTTCTTATACGATAATCATGAAAATCAAGAATCGTTTTATTTTCAAAAATACAAAAAAGGTGGAAGTTATTTTAAGTATTTTATGGTTTGTCATGAATTCATAGAGGAATTTGCCCCTGTTTTCAAAGGGAAATATCAAATGAAATGAACGAATGTGTACATGTCAACGTTATATTGTAATTTCCGTCAGATTTTAAACTGGTTACAAAAGATCACTCCAACTAGCGCTATAACTCAACACCTATTAACGGAAATCATCTCATTGCGTTATGTTTAGTTGATCTGGTTTAGTTATTTGAAAGTCAAAATTAAAATTTTACTTGTCAGCATCAAAAAATATTTTAAAAACCTACACCTTAGTTAGTCAAGCAGAGTCCTTGATTATACAGAGTGATTATTTTTAAATACTTCTATCCTTATATGTTGAAAACGAAATGGAACGTGGCAGCGAGACTTATCAGCGGCTCATTTTTATAGGAAAAAAACCTTTCGGGCAAAAATTTTTTGTTATATGAAAATTAGTGTAATGCATCTTGAAAACGGTCTATTTATATGGCAATATTGGACTATTAACAATAATACTAATATCTTGTTTATCAACTTGTTCATGGATCCATTTTCTTGTTCATGGATTTTAAGAATGTTAAATACCTATATCAATATTTAACAGTATTGATATAGTTTCAAACTTTTACTTTTTAATGAAATGGGGATGAGTTTGCCATATTAAAACTGTAGAACTAAAAATAAAGATTTTTTCTAGTTTGACAATTTGATGATCTTCAAGTATCATTAAAAATCGTTTTTTAGATATTATATATTGATACTAACCACTGGATCGATCATTAAAAATGGATAAATGACCTCAGTTTATAAATTTTTTTCTAAAAACATTTTATTTTGAAAATAATTTCAATGATAGGTACCTATCGATATTTATTACATTAAATAATCTAATTCATATTTTCTTTTATTTTACAGATTTCTTTCCAGAATCGATCAATTTTTCCGTCAGCAAATTGTAAGTACTTAATTCAATATTTTAATTATTTTTTACAAAACATCTCGTCTAATCTATAATTTCAAATTATTTTCTGGTCTGTTACATCCAAAGGAATTTGAAGAGGCTAAACAAATAAAATGTACAGTAACTAAAATGTTTTTGCAAAAAAAAACTTGTTAAATATTCAGTTTAAACAAAATATGAATGAAATATCAATTCAATAAAAGATTTACAAAAATATTTATAAATAACTGAAGCGTATTAAAACTATTTCAATATTAGTAGGATTCCGTAGTAAAAACTTATTTTGACAGTATGGCCAGAAAATCAAACTAAATATCATGTTATAAATTATTATTTTTCTTCAATGGTCAACAATTTATCGTCATTATTTTAGTTTTGAATGAACTGATCTCGATGCCAATTTCATCTTTTTCTATAAATTGATTAAAGCCTGTTATCGTAGTTTTAGTTTAAGCCACCGATTGCCGCATGACAAAATGATTTTCGCAGAAATCAAATAGGCAACAAAGAAAAAAAACATTCTATGCGTACTTTTTAATGACTACAGAACCATCAATGACTTAAGTGAGCTAAATCTCACTTAATAATCATTTAATATTATTTAGTTCAATGTAAAGAATTAAAAATTATTACATATTGATCAAGTACATGACACAAGTAGTTCTACTTGTACCTATATAGTGGACCATAGACCATAATAATAAATATATAGATAGATATAGTATTGATGAGGGCGTATACTTCAATTCCAGGTGATCACGAATTCAATCTAAACACCATCAGATAATTATAATAATATAAATAGATCATGTCACGACCAACTAACTCTGTTTTTATTATTATGCTTTTGTAACATAACTATAAATAGTTTTAAAGTTATTTTTTAGTTTAAAAAACTTTATATTTTTAAATTAAACCAAGGTCCCATGGCAGTAGAAATTATGCCATAAAATGCCTTAAAAGGTCATATATTTATTATGATACCAAATGTACAGTTGTTTCAATTTTTGTGTACCTTTATAAAAGTCAAAGTCCCTCATATATGATATTTTTAACAACTTTTGTCATATTAACACATTATACCACATATTTGGACGAGACTGCACATTCAACGCACAGTATGTATTTTGATTTAAACAAATTGAAAGAAACTAAAAACTAACACAAAAGACGGGGCTGGAACCTGGGTCTACCAGATATTCGATCTCGGGCGTAGCCAACTTTGTCACTTCTGTTATACGTAAATGACTCAATTATCCACTTATTACTCTGCCCATAAGTGATACTTCATATTTTTATTATGGAAACAAATGCACATATTATTCAAATTTTTTGTAATTTTGATATGATTCATAATTTTAAAAGATGAAAATGATGAATTTAATAAGAGTGGTTGAGTAATAAACTTTTTAGTATTTTGGAAATAATGGATTCTAGTAGCCTTTGATGAATTAAAAGGTCTTTATTAAAAATTTAAATTTTAAGCAGGAAGTAACTAGTAGACTCAACCGAGATCTTTTATCTCATGAAATATTCGCTGTAGAAGTAAAGATACTGAAAAATTTTTATTTTATTTGGAAATTTGCCAGTAAATACAATATTCAAATATTCAAAGAGATATCACGAAATCGGGTGCATGGTAACAGAAAGTTTTTTGCATATCGAAGTTTCTATTCAATTTATGTACAGAAGAATCTTTTTCTTGTGTTCTTGTTTTTCTTGAATAATCTGATGGATAGAAATTATTCTCAATCGCCCGATTTTGTGGCTAATTTGTTGATAGATTTGTGTCAGTGACCTAGTATGCTTTCATTAAGAACGAATAGATTTCATAGTTTCAAACAATTTCATTGAACAATAATTTCCATAAGGATTATACTGTGTCGCTTATTGTTTAGTTTTCGAAAAAACTAGTCTACCTATGAAATAAATGAGTACCACTAAGATATAAAAAGAAAAGAGTTCGTAATCTTTATGTGCGTTTGAAATGAAAATTTTTTTTCTTTTAAATAAATATAAAAATTTACTTAAATGTTTAACATATTTGCTACTGACGTGGAATCTTAGACTGTTATTTTTTAGTTTAAAAACTTCTTTTTAAATTCAAATAGTTAATTTATAATTATGAATTAAATACTTACAGATACATACATTGTGTTATAGATATAGCTAGCCAGCCACACATAATATCATTAATCTAGATACAATTTTAATTAAATTCATTAAATTATGCACCTTTTTTTTACTAACTCATACAATACTTATTAATTTATAATTAAATATTTATAAATATGTAAGTAATTTTATATTATAGATTGATTGATTATAGTTGATAAATAATATTTTGTGACTCATTCAATTCTCGTCAGCACAAATTTTCAACAAAGTGTATATACTCCAATTAGGACGAATGCTTCATAGTACTCTACTGGGGTAGATTTGGAAAGTAAAATTTTCACCGTCTAAAGTAAAAGTTATTATTTCCTTTGTTTTTATTGTCGAATAGAAACATTTTAGACATTAGAATATCACATGTTGGTTAGGAAAACTATAGAATAGTGGCTTTCAGAAATTTACTTTTCGTAGTTTAGTATAATCATTAGTATAGTTGAAGTCTGTAAAATTTTAAAAATCAAGTTTAGAAATATTTAGTATAAGCACATTTTTATATAACTCATGTTGATGAGGCCAGTCAACAAATAAAATATTTAACATATCAATTCATTTGAATGCTCAACTAGAGTTGCCACCTCTTCAGATTGACGAGGAGGTCCTAGAAATTGTGATTATCCGACTTCTGATATCAATGTAAATCCCTCATAGCCCAGAAAATAATGAGATTTTTGTATTATTTTTTTTCATATTCAGGTAAATTTGACAGTTCGGAGCAACTTTTATTTTAAATTATTACAAGGATATTAAATTAAATTTTTTATAATGGATAAATTGGGCTTACCAAACATCAAAAGTATCGTACAGGTTTATCTCTAGACAAAATTTTTAGTATCATCCCTAGAGCACACGCATAGACAGTCTCATTTAGAAGAAATTTTCTCTTCTTTTTCGGTTGTCGAAGTAAAAAATAGAATTCTTAGATGTTTTCCAATATTTTTGTATAAAATTTCAACCTTTCAATTGGACCGCAAAACTTTAATAATGCGAAAACGCAATATATTGCACAAATGAAAATATATTTTATCGAAGCTCGTACATCGACCTGCCCACACAGTTAAATTAATTTGTGTGTGTATAATTATGATTTTTTATTAGTTTGTTACATATATAATTATTAGTTTAATAAAAATTTTTAATTAATTTATTAAAAAAATTGATTCGCTCACATTATAATACGTTCGTGTTAATTTATATTGGATGTTAATTATTTTTACGTATCAAGTTTTATCTGTCGCTACTTTTTATTTAACATAATTACTGTACATAAACATATTACTGAAAATTTCAACCTGATTAATTTCAAAATAACAACCGTAAAAGTTTAGACATTAATGGTAATAATGTCGCTAATAAGTGTCATCAATTTTAAATCGGATTTGATTTTGTTTTTGTTTTTTTTTTTTAATAACGAAAAATCAATGATTTTATCTCCATGAAGTGCCAGAAATATAAAGATTTTATCTCTAAAAAAATCCCTCCGTTTTCTCTAAATGAAAATATAACGACCACAATATATCTTCAGAATATTTGTTATTTACAAAAAAGTCGATACAAATTGTTAAAATTTTAACCAAATATTTCAATTTTTCGTAATCATCATGTTTGAGAAAGGTGCATAACTAGTTTTCGAGCTTCTTTGAAAATCAGCCTAACGATTTGAAAATTATCTGATTAGAACTTTTTTTATTTTCATAATTTTTAGTTTAATATTAATTAAGAGTTTTCGCTCGGTTTTTGTAAAAAGAATGAAGATATGTGTAGCTGATATTAATGTATATCTGTTTATTCATCTTGCCTGAGTCTAATTTGTGACTTATTTTAAGGTCACAATCTTTTCCTCTGATAAATTAATAACGATGCGTCCGATAAATGACCAAGATATACTTAAACTTGTAACTACAGTTTGGAAACAACCAATTTCATGGTTGCACATCAGATTTTAATCAGCATGTCCAAACCAGTGCAAAGTGACAATCTATATACATTTTAAAAACAAAATTAATTACACCATTTAAGGACTTAACATGAAACAAAAACATATCAAGGCGTCTACATCTTAATTTTTACATATTTTGGACACACTAAGATGAATGATGATTCGTTTCAAAAAAAAAAAAAAATTCGCTTCATAATATGAAATAATTTATGATAGTGATGAGATCTTTTAGTGGCAACTTAAAAATCTTACCATCAGGTCTAGGATCATACTGGCTTTACGAGTGATTTCAAAATGACTGGAGATTATACTGGGGAGAGAAGTATCAAAGTAGTCTATACCAAGTAATTTTTTTATGAAAATTTTCATAGCCGAGAAAAGTTTTCAGGAGACCTAAAATTAATAAATTTGCATGAGTAACTTTGAAATAAGAAGATACTTGAATAAAAATACAAGAATCATTAATGCATCAAAAAACAAGGTTTTCGTCGTTCGACATCCCGACAATTATTACTTTTTTGGATGTCCAGCAATTTCGTTTGTTCGAGTATCATCACATCGAAAGTGGCATGCTTACCAGGTTGAAAATATCGGTTCAAGTGCTTACAATACACCAGTGAACTTCGGAGATATATCTATACCTATTAAATTATACATGGGAAAGTATGGATGTTTGTATGTTTGTTACGCTTTAACGCAAAAACTACTGAATGGATTTGAAAAATCTCTACAGCTATATAGATCCTACATCACATTTTACTGCGGCGTCTATGAGCATCATTTTGAACCACAAATTAAAGATTTCTATAAAAATGGTAAACGAAATATAATTTATGACCATCTTTTCTGATATACTCAATGTATTATGACGATTTTACATTAAAAAAATTGAAAACTGTACACACATTTCTTCTGTGTAAAACAACCCATCCCTAACCTTTTTTCAAGTGGTATGGAAATGGAATAAGTGATAGAAAGGTGTAGTGGTCTTTAACAGCATTTACTTTCAACCCCAGCGAAGCGGGCGGGTATCAGCTAGTGTATAATAAATAAGTAAGAAAGTGTTTAATATGCTAATTAAATGTATGTAATATTTTATAAATAATTATTTTAACCTTCTACGGGTAAATATTGTTATATTATGTACCTGTTTCTGACTTATTAATTATGAAATTAGTTTATTTAAAGTTAAAGTTAAAAGTTCACGATCGATCACTAGTGTTAAGAAACATTGGGCCCAGTCAGTACTTGAACAGGAGTCCGCTTGAGAATATTTTGTGCTGTTGCTTTTTCATTATTATATCTTATGTATAAAAATTTAGCTTATAGACTTAATAATTCGACAAGGGGATGCAATTATACCTAGGATTGTTTATACATACTTTGCTTAAAAATAACTGAAAAAGGGAATGAAGTCGTAAAAATATCAAATATGTTTCTAGACTAACTCCCCTGATAATTGGTATCAAATAAAACAACAGCGAAACGTGACCAGCTTTAACTAGAATGTTCGAATTATGAAATTTGAATTTTTTCCATGCTATAATTAATTTAAAAATTTAAAAAACACACTTATTGCAAAGTTTTAAGTTTTTATTTCTGTCTACAGTTTCCATGACTGTCTTTCATTTATTTTTTACATTTTGTTCAATTATCTTTTTATATGACTTTCATTTTTAATGAATACACATAAATTTTAAGCTTTTATCCGTTTCGAAATGACTGTCAAAAATACTACAGCTGACCCTAGACTACACTGAAACAGTAATATTAAATATATTATAATGTACCATGTAATAAGCATAATGATAAATTACTTAAGTCATACCTTGCTAACTTAAGTCATACGCAGTAATACTTTAAAGTAAAGGTATGTATGTATTTACGTGTTATGAATGAAATTCATAAATTTATTTTATTATTATTTATTTTAAAATATTAAATTTATGACAAGTAATTTAAAATTTTAAAACAAAAAGAAGGTAGGAAATACAAAAATGAATAAGCCATTTATAAATAAATTAACTACCCTCTCAGTTAGCTTAATGCACATTTATCATATATTAGCTAGTTAAATGTGGGTATATGTTATAGAAATGCGGAAATTATAGTCTTTCGTTAAATAAAGTCTCATCGTATCTTTATTGCGAAGAATATTTACAGGCTTGTTTTATTCAACTAAACGATTTGGTTATCGATTATGCTTTTAGAGAAGAATAGTCAAGATAGATTTAAACGATGAATCGAGTAAAGGTCCAGATCAAAACGCTTTATAAACGCATATATGAATGTATCGGCTATAACAACATCGGTATTAACGGGCATATCAGTTATAGCGACTAATATTCTTTGAATTATAAATGATATATCGGCTATAAGGACCAACGCATATTAAAAGTGATATATCGGCTATAATAACTTACACACTTTTTTTTACATATAAGTACGTATTTTTTCATAATAACAACCAACATGTGTATTACATATGCAAATGCTTCCACTTTAATATAAAATGAACATATCACTTATAACGATTATCGGCTAAAACGAACAATATTATTGGCGCCTTCAATGTCGCCATGGCCGATTTTAACTATTTAAATTATTTTTTTCTGGGCCAAGTAAATTTGGCAACACGAGTTTAGTTTACGTAGTTTTGGTAACTACGAATTCATTTTCTATTTTTTATTTCATTTTTAATAAATTGTAAAAGCTGGTTTTGTGAGATACGCCACCTTTCCCATTTAAGAACATTGTTTCAGAAATGTTTGAGGCTTGATTTCAACAGAAATTCTTAGTCAATTAGAGCGTTTCTTTGTCATATAATTCTAGACCATATTTTTTGAAATTTTTGCAGCGTTACATTAAAACGAAAAAATAACCATCCTTCTGCAGCTTCTTGTAAGGTTAATACATACAATTTGCCTTATGGATTTACAAAACCGCAAGAAGTCCAAGGCACGACAAAAATTTGGAAGTTTTGGTAATAAAAGCAGTTTATTACTATACAAATATAATTTCCTTTTAGAAAGTATAGTTCTAGTGACATTTTCCATAAACAAATTTTAGCAAAAATTTTACAAAATTTCTTTATCGATTTTACAAATTAATATAATATTCAAACATAAATGAAACTCATATCAATAACTTGTTTAACAAACAATAATTATAATAAATCGTAGACTGGATAAGTAAGTACCTCTAAGTACTGTCGTCAATCCCTTCCTGTTGTGTTACATGTCGTCAAAGAGAGTATCATCATTATCAACATCTAGTCTATTCTCTAGATTTACTGTAAATCTTATAATAATACTAAGAAATACCCTTTGATGATGAGTATATGTATACGTACAACAAGAGTATCAACAAGAAATATGTATATTACCACAAGATTCAAATAAAGATTATCTTGACAATGTTGACCAGTTTTACTTATACGTAAAGTCAGTCATTCTTATCTAATTTAAAACTATTATATTATACTTAGTTTTTTTACTTAAACTTAAGTAATAATATGATTCCCACGACATTGACGGATCAAAATCTTAACACCATCTTTAAGAAAAATCTCATTTAAATAATGTTTTTATAATTGATTAAGTTGCGAATAATTTGTGTTGTGATTATGAAATCTTCAATCTTGAAGAGACATATTGAAGTCAGTCGCGAGCTAACCCAAAATATTCGGGAGGAATATTTTAATAGCCAATGTTTTTACGGGTTAAACGATCACTTTTGTATTGGATAAAATGATCCCTCTTTTGTGTGTAAAATTTTAACTTAGAGAATGATCTACCAAATAACTCATCATGTTGCGAATGATCTTGAATATGTTAATTTAAAAGATAGTATCAGTGAATTTTTTGTTGATACTAATTTTTGCTACACCATATAAGAAGAATTAATAAATTGTTTGTTATAAAAATGCAATGGGATCGTTTCCCCATCAATTTTACAAGAGGCTTTTTGAAAAAATATTGAATAATTCTAAAAAGATGTAATATTAAATAAAAAAGAAATGGTGTGCCAAAATTACACTACTTACAAGAAAAAATCAAAACAATTTCAACATTATGAATATCTCGAATAGTTTGGCTATAATATACATTTTTTCTTAGAGGGGATCATTTCATCTCAATATCCCCTACTTTTTCATCTCAATACTTCCTCATTTTTTCTTTTTATATATTCATGTTCTCCGTTTTAACTGTTTTAGAAATAGGACAATCGATAGCAACATTGGGTTTATTGTGTATAAGAATTGGGTTTATTGTGTATAAGATATAGAAGTTGGTTTTTTGGAAGGAAGACTATCAGTTAGGTATATTATTGAATTGTTTCTATAGCTTTAAACACTTCTAAAAGCAGGTTAACTTCTAGAAGTTACGTCGTATTTTTTCATAGCAAAACACACTTTTCAATTTTCAAAATTATACTTTTACACTTTTAAGTTAATTACGCTTTTTATAGGTATACTTAGACATACCAACTAAACGTAATTTTTATAACAAATTATTTCTGGAAACGAAAGTGTAAATTGTTTTTGTAATCATAAAAAATTTCTTTTATTAACATCCAAAAGCCGTCGTCTTAAAATTGAACTAAACAAACTATTTATAAAAATTTTGATAAAATTATTGCTTAAGCATTTAACTTCTCATAAAGCTACAAAATCGCATACATTTGTTATGCGTCAAAAGAACACATATCAGAATGAAAAACATCCATCTTTTAATTGACTTCTTTTAAATCGAATATATTTGCAAATACGAACAACTATTATCATAGTATTCAGAACACAGGTAAATTTATTACTATAGCAAAGATAATCAGTTTTTTTCTAACTTAACCTGTCTATTCCCGTAACGTTTTTTCTCTACTTTAAAACCTTTTATAAAGGAATAAAGTAAATCGATTTATCTTATTAATAAAATGAACACCGATATACATTAGATATAATATACATTTAGTATCCTTGTTTACACGATAGAAAATGAAATATAAAGACACAAAAAAAGAAATGAATAATGACAGCGATTGATTAACTGACTTATGTAATGAAAAAGAGCATGCATATAAAAAAAAATGTCTCTTGAACTAAAATGTAATAAAAACACACAGTCTAGTTGATTTTATTAGCTTGCTGGTAGAAATGTATCGTTTTCACTTAGAAAATACATTGACTACTTAAAATTGGAAAGCTATGTGGTCGAATCCCGACAGAGGCAGTTTATCAAATATATATAATAAGCGGTGAACAGATTAAACCAGTGTTTCTTAAAAAGAGCGATATCAGCCCCTTGTGGGCGTTCGAGGTTACAGGGGACGGTAAAGCTAATTTGTAATTGAATATTAATATATTTGCTCACAATAAAATATCGGGTAAAAATTGTATATAGGGCTGAAACTGAAAAATAGTGGACTCTCTAAGTGGACAGTAGTCGAAATAAGTTTGAGAACCTCTGGATTAAACTGACATTGTATGAATGAGGGTAAAAAAAGGCTGTGCATGCGGAGGTTATATACCGTTTCCCATTGCAACTCTAAACGTATAAATTTTTTGCGAAGTTAGACTTCTTCTTTTTCACGATGCCCCTAAAATTTTCAAAAACGCAGAATCGATAGAAATGTCAGAAAATGAGAAAGTAGAAGATAGACGGTTTTGAACAAAGAAAACGCATCAAATGTATATTTTACTTTCTTGAGTAATATTCAAAAGACGGGAAAATGGCAATATTTGAAAAATTTGTTCGAAGAAATATTTATTTAGAAGAAACTTGAAGAAAGAAATTTTCCTTTAATTTTATAACCAGAAAGATATTGGTTAAGCGTATATAAAACTCATATCCACCAAAACTTGTAACACTCTTTTACTTCAAGTATATTAAATGTGTGTATAATGTGACAACTTATGAATTATATGGTGATCATAAATATTGATAGATCTTAGTTGATTTCCACGATTTATTTTTTCCTGACAATTTTACTGGCATAATTCAAAAGTTGTAAAGTAAAGTGCGACTTTCTTCGCTTTAAGCAAAAAGGGTTCGACAACATTTTTGCCGGTAATTATGTGTAAATTTTTCAACAGACTTGAATTATCTCAGTAACTTACTGTATTACCTAATTATAATTGATTCTCACATGTATTATCCACGAAATATAAACAATCGAAAAGAAAAAGTGTTTGCCTTAGGGATTGATAAAGAAATTCATTCCAAGCAAAAAATTAATCAAATTTCACATGGTGGCTTTTTAGAATGGCAAACGGCTCTTGCCTCTCGCTATCTATACATTTTTCCTGAATTTACGATAAAAGTTCATTTTAAAATATTTTCTTCATGAACTTTACTGTAGAGAAAAATTTTCCATTATTTAAGGTTAGAAGTAGGGACATTTTCAGGATTGATGAAAGTGAATTTGATAAGAAAGACATATTGCAGGAAGACATATTTAGATAGCAGACAAAAAAATCATCGAAGAACACACACACAAAAATTTTAAACTCGATTTCTATAAATTTGATACTTACCCCCGATTAAATACTCATTTTTATATAAAACTAAACCTAGTTTTAAACCCCGAACTAAAAAAGGGATTGACCGCGAAGTGTGTGTGTGTCTGTCTGCCTGTCTGTGACATCGTAGCGCCTAAACGGATCAACTGATTATGATTTTTTTTTCGTTTGATAGATAATTTAATGGAGAGTATTCTTAGCTATGTATCAAGTGCGAGTTTAGGGTTCCGTACCCGAAAGAACTAAAAAATTGGCGATGACTTTCAAAATCGGTTCAGTTTGGAAAAAGCTTTAAGGAAAAAAGTAATTTAATGGAAAGTGTTCTTAGATATGTTCCAAATGCAAGTTTAGAGTTTCATACCCGAAAAATTTTACGGCCAATTTTTAAATTTTGTAAATTTCACTGGTTTAACTATTTCCAGTGATGCTCAAATTATAATTTCTCTATATTTATAACTTGAAGTTATTGATTTTAGAATCAATAATTTATTATTGATAAATTCATCGATAAACAATACCGATAAGAATCATTTTAAACGAATCAGTAAATTAAACACTACAATATATAATATAAGTAATATTAATAATAATCGTCTCTTATTAAGTCCTGAATAACCGCCATAAATTCTTATCCATATAAAATATATATATAATTCTTTTTTTATTGTATAATTCGAACTGTGATTGACATTATTTATGGTAATTAATTATTATCGTCATTACCTCATTAATGTTAATTAATATAAATAAAAGTATAAGTAAATAAAAATATTGGAAAAATTTATAGTCAAATTTACATTTAAGAGTAATTATACTTTAATATACTTACTTAACTTACTTAAGTCAGTGCCTATATCTTTGAAATCGTACAGTCAGCCGTCTAGTCTAGTTGAATTACATAATGAATCAAATTGTTAACTTTGACATAATGATACAAAACTGATCAATGTAAAATCGTCGAAGTTCTTTTTAACATTTAAAAAGGTAAATTGTAATTTTTATTTGTCAAAGGAAAATTAATGTTTATATAAACTATGTTAAAACCATGGGTATCTGCTACCAAACTTATTCACATAGCAAAAAACAAGAATTATTTACGCGTTTAATAATTTCAAGTTACTAAATAACAAATTGCAATTTTTAGTACAAATAATACATTACTAATAATGAATATACAATAAATAGGAACAAAACTAGATTAATCCATTATCGTCAAAGATTCCATTATCGGCAATGTTTAAAGAGGCGAATTATTTACTCTTATATGGAGAGTTCTAAATACAAAAAATGGTTCTCTAAGGGCTCAATTATATTTTTGTATTTTGAAAGCAAAGATAAAAAACTTCATAATTCTTCTAATTTATTGCATTAAGAAATTTTTCTTGCCTCAAGTAAATTTCTTCTCATACGAAGAATGTTTTTTCTCCCTTTTAAATTAAAAAAAAAATATTACTGATTGATTTTCAATATATGGCTGATCAGTTATCGCTGCTTGATTTGAGACTACTTCATCGGTTGTAGACTAGGTAGAGGTTTTGGCTTAAATTTTATCCAACTGTTTTTGTAAAATGTACAGATTTCTCTTAACATTGTACGAAACTGACTTTAAACACTTTCTTTTACGAATTGAGAAAGCGAGAATCTCACGAAATGATACTTGAAAGTTTTCTCTGCAATTTCCTCTATTTTTATGGATATGTTCTACACAAACTTCCCAGAAGTTTTTCTCAAAGTGCAACCAATTTCACAAATTTTCTACTTAAATCTTATTAGTAAGAGTTAACGTTGTATACGTAATAAAGATTTTTGAACCGTTCATTGTAACAAAGCAGATTAATTATTTTTTCGAAAAAGCTGTGTAGTGGCTAAATTTCCAGAAACTAATGCTTATCACTATAGCCCCAAGATCCCCGCTTCAACCTCCTCCCCCCATATTCCCTCGCGAAGGGGTTACAGTTTTGTAATGTACACATCATGCTCTTTTATTTAATACCCCACGATTTGAAAATATTCGGATATTAATCCTCACCCCACCCGAAGGTTAAAAATAGATTAATAAAATCCTTGAAGCTGGTTGTCTACTTATCTTGTCAATAGTTTAGCTAAGTCCATGCACAACTTTTTAAGTTTTTGAAGCGCATCTATTTCAACCCCTGAGTCTACTATATTGAGCATGAATTATACATAATCACCTATCTCTTAAATCAAACAAAAACAGCTTGTACTTCCACAGTTGACAAAATAATCAATGCCATGGATGACTTAATGTATAGACTATTTTGAACTATTGACTAGGATATTTAAGCTCTTTCGGCCAGTTAAGGGCGACTTTTGCTCCATATTTGAAGATGCAATAACTATGAACGATATCAATAGCCAATTAAAAGTAGACTTATAATTCAAAACTATTCACTAATTTATACAAAAGAGCCAATTAGGATTTGAAGAAATAAAACTTCTAATTTTCTTTGCTTATTCCACTATATTTTTTAATATTTTAGAAATTTAAATATATTGACATGTTTCACCTAAAACTTAGAAGAATATACTTCATTGTTTTTGGTTTATATACCAAAATAATCGAGACGTATTTTGTTTTTAAAATTAAATACACTAGTAATTCATGTAAGTTAAATCAAAAATTGTTAAATAGTTTTAAAATTAGATAGCAATACATAAAATTTAGAATAGATAAAATTTTTAGATAATATAGGTAACAGCAGATAAAATTTCTAGATTAAAGCAGATTTAAATAAATAATAAACTATTAACAGGATATATATAGTATGTTTCGTACTTTTAATTACGAAAAAATTAAAAAATTTAGTGGATTAAAGAAAATTCAAAATTTAATTTCTTTAAATCTTAATTATGAATTTAAAGTAAGGCTCTCTACAATTAATAAAAGAACTAATGTTTTTTGCATCTTGGGAAAAACCAGTATGTCGTCGAATATATTAAAATAAAAGAGATATTATTCTTCATTCTTAAAATTTTCCCAATCATATGTAGAATTACTATTGGATTTGTAATAAAATACTACTGGTTGAAGAATCTGTATAATACAGATTTTTCAAACTCTAATTTCAATATGTTGTTTGTTGTATTTCTTCTGTTGTTTGTTTTCAATAAAAAAACAAACAAACAAACCAAACGAACAACCAAACATACCAAGCATGCATACCAAACGATATTGTGTATATAAAAACAAAATCATATATTTATGATCAAAATAATAATCAGTTAAAAAATACCAGATGTTTAATTTGTAACAAAATTGTGTGTACAAAGGTATCGAGAGATCGATCGTTTTCATACGCACGATTACAATCTCTATATGTAAGTAAGTACATATTTATATTATTATTTTTCTGATATAAAGGGATTCTTTTTATCTCGAAAATCGATATCAAATATTGTTTGATATCTTTACGTGGCAAGAACTAATTTTTGCACTATATAAAAAAAAATAATGTGATTCCTTGAAGTTTTTAAATTATCTTATTCTAAAATACTTCAATAACGTTATTCCCTTAAAATTTTAGTTAAATTAGAACGTAGAAGAGAGTGGCTTTTTATTAGAGGAAAATTATTGAAAATGAGTCTTTGTGGTATTTTTTAGTATCAGACTACATTTTCTTTTACAAATATATACATATATAGACATTTAGAATTAATAATATTCCTATAAGGTAAAATCCGTCATTAAGCATATCTAATTTACGTATGGAAAATTTTAAGCAGAATCTCGTGTAGGTTGCCGGTGGGTAACCCGGTAGAATGTCGCTTAAACTAATTTTTTTTTAAGCAAATAAATAATACTGACCGAATCGCTTGGGAAAAAATTCCAAATCATATAATTGAGGTCAAAATTAACAAAAGGTGTTCTTAGACATTATTCTCTAAACCCTCCAGTTTTCAAAAATTCGTAAAATTTGAAAAAATGCGATTTTTACGATTTTCATTCCTAAAAAAGTATGTGAACAAAATTATTTTTAATGTGTATAAAATTTTTATTTGTAATGTAAAGTTTACTCAACAACATCCCGCAAAATAATCAAATTGCATTTTAAGTGCTTGATTGTTAATTGTTAAGAGAAAGCGCGAAAACCACCCAAAAATAAAGATTATCTGCTCTATACATGCTAAAAAGATGGGATTTTTACCAATTGACTCGAAATAAGGTCAAATTCTAGATAAAAAGGAAAAGAATTTTTTCCGATTTTTAAAACAAATAAATCGTGCTTCGATTTTACAATTCGACGTATATTTTACGAAATATACCTTCTTTGAACCGGCATCGTTGACCCAATTTTCGTATTTATAAAGCTAAAATTCTAAAAGACGGGTATCTAATTACAGAAGGGACATAACTTCTGTTCGTGTCATTCTGTAATTGAGCGCTTATTATTCGACATGTAATCTCTTGAAACTCTCTCCAGTTGACATTCGCTTTCGAAAAGCATATACCCTGAAAACAGTGACAATCGCGGAATGGTAATGATTTTTTTATTTTTTGGCCAAAATTACCTTGTGTATAACATTTCATCGACATTAAAAACATAAAATGCTTAATAGTTTCATGAGAAGCAATTTATTTATTTAGTTCAATGTGTAGAGAACTAAGAAAGATAAATAAAATTTTAGCAGAACGTTATTGGTAAGACCTCTGAGCGTCAAGTTCACCACTTCTTGAATATATAGGATATTATATGTAATCGTTACAGGTTACAGCCAGCGTTCGTTCGTTGTACATGAAGTAAAGTTAGTTCTGTAACTCTAAAACTTAACATTGGTAAGTACAATAATCCATGTTTTGCATACCAAATAGCACGTATTTACATTGTTCATTTATTTAAAATACATTCATCTTTTTTAATCGGATGTTAGTTATTTCTTATGTTTGTTACTGTTAACCATTAGATAGTTTAAATACAGGAAGATTATAAGATAGCGAGAGTAGATTAATCACGCGTTCCTTATCTCTAAAGATAATATACTGAATGGTATACGAAACCAATCGCTCTTGGACAAACAATCATGACTAAGACCAAGGAAAAACTTTTGAAAAAGGTTTTCGTGGGTAAAAAAAACTTTCAGAGCGTTTTTAACTGGGGAAAAATCATTTAAGAATAATGGATTGATTACTGACCATTGTAAACTCAATAAGCATACACAGAATTTCAATTTCACTGGAAACTGGAATACATATTATGTGTGAATGTGAAAGACTTTCTCTCAAACGATCTTCACATGCAATTCTCCACGCAAGTCAAATAAATGAAATGTCACCCAGAAATATCCCAAAGTTTATTAAAGTAGAACAAACTTGTTGCAAGAGAAAAGATCTTCTAAAGCTCCTCCTAGCTGAAAACTAATATAATCTTATCTATTTCAACTATATATTAGACAATATTATTATGAGGAGCAAAATCACATATTCTCAATAGAGATGAAATGTTTAAACTTTCTTTTAAAAAATATGCTTAAAAACTCTAAGCCTCTAAGTGTTAGGAATGGAATAAATATTTCTAATTATCGAAAGCAAATAACGTAAACGAACATATGTGAAGTGTTATGGTTCCTATTAAGCATTGATCAGTTAAAAATTCTATGCGATGGCAATACCTAATATTTTTATATTCGGTTAAAACGAGAAGGCAATAAAGAAGCAAAAATTGTTTAATGGTTTGGTTTAATGCTTGTTTAGCAGGCTTTTTGAAAATGAACACCATTTAGAGTGAAAATAACACCTAGAAAAGTGTTAGAACATCACTCGTTACAATAATTTCATTTCGAGTTTGTCCTGCCTCCTTCATTGATCTTTTTGAAATTCTTCACCAAGTTCTCTGGAATTTTATACTACTTGCTTTCTTTTCTTTTTTTCAATTCAGTACTTAGTCAAATTCATAGCGACTTTTACGGACGATTAAACCTATCCTTCTGAACGTCTTTAAAGTACCGAACTGAACCTGGCGTGAACATCTTTATAGTACACTGGCTCATAAATTTTTTTTTAAATAAGTTTGGCAATGTTAAATAATATTTTGATTTGAACTTTACCTTCATTATTTTGCAAACGTTTTATGAAAACACATATGTACAATATATACATAAGACGGTATATAACGCCGACTTTTGAAAAGTTTCTTAGGTATTTTTCAAAAATAAAAAAACACACAGATTATTTCTTCACAATTTATATATAATTTCGATTGTTTTCTAACTATCATACATTATTAGAGCAGGCATAAGAATTCCAATTTAAATATTCTTCTTTCATTTTATTTTATATTATATAATGTAATTGTGAATTATTTTTTATATATAATGGGTATGGTATGTGTGGATGATATAAGGAAATGTATATAAAAAAAAGTAAAAAGAATAAAATATATAATAAAAGCTAATGCAAATGTTGGATCGAGGTAAATATTTTCTATATTTAAAGAATTTTAAATCTTTGTTATAAATTAAATTAAATCCTTCTCCATTTGTAGAAATTATCTTATCACATTGTTTTAGAATATGATTAGGTAATTGGAGACAATTGTGGTTGGAGACAAGTTAAAAACAAGTAAATTAATACAGAGTTTTTTATTTTACCAATTTTAGTTGCTTGGCCACATTATCCAACATAACTCTACTTGTTTAAAAATATTTTTAACTTCACCATAATTGTCCAATCATATTCATACTTTTAAAATCGATTAATTTGTCTTAAAACTGTTCTTTGAAGCCTTTGAAAGTAAAAAAAATTTTCATTGGAAAATTGTATAGAATCTTGCTATTCAAAAATAATAATATAAAAAGTATATACGATATTGTAATCTTTATTTATCGAGTAGAAAATTTTCTAATTTTTTGCTTGAAGGTGTCGTAACTATTTGAATATAACAGAATAACTTTTAGTTTATATTAAAGCCGCATGTTTCATTTTATACAGAGTGTTGAACTAACAATTATTTTTTCTCATCGAAAATGGAAGCCTGCCTTATTTGAACTTTCGACAGTAAATCATAATTTTTCAAAACTTTGACTATGAAATGTTAAACGTCCACATTCTCAGATTAAAAGAATGATAATAATATTCCGGAATCATAGAATTAGTACGTATTTGTTACGGTAACAATTTATTTCCATACGCTTCCACCAAATTTAGAATATATTGCACTCTTGGTTCTGTCCATATTATACGCGTTTATTTGGTACTTACCAAATAAACGCCACAACTTTTGGCTTCGAAGCTCCATATTTTGTTGGAATCTCATCTTAATTGTAAAATTCAATTGAAAACGAATCAAAATCATAAAAAAGAGGCCTCTTCGAATAACATTCCAACAAGAAACTTAATCCATACAATCAACTGTTTTATTATTTAAATTGTTTTTATTTTTATGTATTTTAAGCTTAAAAATATTTTTGATTAAGAATATTTACTCTTAGAATATTTGGACAGAGATTCTCTTTGAGCATTTGAACCTAGTGAACTTACCATAGAGCATTTCTCTTGTTGCTTAAATTGAATGAGATTCCAAAAACATGCTTTATAAATTCACTCTTGTTTTTCGAATTCCTTTATCTTTGTCTTCTCCACACAGTATATGCAAAAATAAAAATTATTACTTCTAAAACCTACATAAGCTCAAACAAATATAGTTCGTACACAACAGTTCAAGTTCATAAAATAATTTTTCGTATGTCAAAAAGATTAGATTTTATTCATATTAATATATTTGAAAAAGTACACGAGAGTGCACAGATTAGAAAGACAAACAGACAGACCATGAATAAATAAATATAAGTACAATAAAAACAAGCGGCACTGGGTACACCCTTTAGAATATAGACCAATTACTTTCGATTTAGTTAATTTTAGTGCAGCAGTCCAAAGGGACATTGCCTTAAGAGAAAGACGTGTATTTTAAGATTTTAAGAACAAAATATAATATTCGTTAAATATAATACAAAATATTGGCCCTTTGTTATCCTTGGTTGTTTTTTTTTTTTTTGCTCTACTAGGGAACATTTTAAGTACAAAGAAGTGAAACTGAATATGCACTATTTTTTCATTTTATTTAAAGGTACTGTTGTCATGGCAATCGGAAATTAAGGACCAATTCTTAAATGAAAAAATTTCAATATTTTCTCCCGTGTAGTGTATAGACCCCAACTTTTTTAACAAAACTGTAATGATATTTATAGGGCTCTTATTTCAACCTGCAATTTTATATGCGTTCCACTGTAACTCTTCTCTTCTTAATATACAAGTCCCTCCCACTTAAGGAACAACACCTTTTTAGACAATGCATCTCTCCTATTTAATTGGTTACATTGAGCAACATTTATTTTATTTTCGTGGTAACATTGTATTGAACAACCTTACATAACAAAAACTATATCACTTTGTACCCAAGACGAAGTTAAGCGGATCGGCAAGACTTACTACACATTAGACAAAATAAAATATGACCAGATGGTAAACTGTCGCAAATATTATTTCCCAGAACTTTGTGTATAGTAAATCCATTTTAATTTCTCCTCCATCAAAACCTGTCCCGCATTGACTGAAAATCTAATAAAATAGAGTTCAAACATTATAGACGCGTCTAAACATATGGATTTCTTTTATCTATTTTCGAGACGAATTCAATAATTTTCTACCATAAACTTAATAATGTATTAAATAACAAACTTAATGCAAGGATGTCATAAAATTAGTTCGCAATGTGTTCTCGATAGTTATCGATAGAATATTTAAACGCCTACAGTAAACAGTATGCGGTCACACAGTGTATAATATTGGATTCATTATAGTGTCATACCTCTTTTACCATCTATCTGCATAAATACGATGACTCTTGTCTTCAAACATTAGTTACGTTACTCCTTGAATTGTGGCCTGAAGCCTATTTATGCAACAGCAGTCGTCAACAAGAGAATAAATGCGCGTCTTTTTTTTTCCTAACTTCATTTTTCTTTGATTCTTTGTTTGTTGCCTTTAAGCTATTAATGTGGCTACTTTCATTTTTTTTATATCATATTTAAATGAATTACTGACTCTATAAATTTATTGGGTCTACTTTTAAAGGAGTTCTTTTTTTATTATTTAGCTGTTTTTATCGATTTTATCACGATATATTAAAAGAATAAAACAATATGGGAATTTTGATTTATAGTTCTTCTATTATACTTAAAAAAAGTTCAAAAGGTCAGTATTTAAAATTTAACAAAGGTCTTCTTTCTAAACTGAGTGTAATCAGTTTTAAGCATTGTTTAAATTTAGTAGCTTGCGTTTAAAATTAAAACCATCGACATCGAAGGTCATCGAAGGTCATCGAAGGTCATCGAAGGTCATCGATAGTATGTTCAGTTACAGAATCACCTGAACTAACATTTTCCTTTACATTTGATTTGATTTATGAAATAATAAAATAAGTTTTCTTCAACTATTTTATACGTACGTCAAAACCAAATGCAAAAACTAAGTCGGTCCTCAATATCAAACTCAAAGCCTTAACGATCAAAAGTCAAAATCGGTTACGATATTGACGGAGCAAACAATTATGGTCATCATGGTCAATAAGAGCAGGAAAAGTAATGCCCGCAGATCGTGAAGAGAAACTACAAAAAAATTCAAAACAATATAATTTACAGCTTAACTTAATATTTATAAATATATAATTTTTGTGAAATTTGTATAAATCAAGTGTACTGTGGGTGTTGGTGTGAGGAAAAATTGAATGCATTTAACACGGTATATCAATCAATGGATCCCTCTGTACATTCATATATTCTACCACTTTTTTACAAATTAGTTCAATTTAAAACCAAAATTTATAAATAAATTATAAAGAAAAAGACAAATTACCGATGTCCTAAATTAGCATATTTAATAAATGTAAGATGAATCGTTTATTTCAAAAATTAGTAGTAAGATAGTTTTTTTTTAAAACATAACTTTTTAATTACAGTCATGTAAAAATTTCAGTGAAGGGAAGAACAATCCTATTTAAATTTTGAAGCATTAAAATGGAACCGCACCCATCAAAATATAATTTTATATTCGATGAACTTAAAATTATTAATTAGAAATTTTGAATTTGTTATGAGCCTCATATAAAAGACAATGAACGGATTAAAAGAATTTGAACGAATTTACTAATAACAGACATGAAACATGAGAAAAAAGTGCCATAAGAAGTATTAAAAGTTAATTATTCCTCTTTTTTTCCTTGTAATGTCACCAAACAGAAAAATGTTTCTTATAAAAATGATCAATTTTATAAATGCCATAAATTTTATTAATTCTCATATATTATTTTAACGGTAGGATATAAATTACTTCTTATTAAATATGCAATTTTTATTCAAATTTTTGATACTGAATACTTAAACTAAAATATATTACAAATAAACCAAAATGGTAAACAAACTTTTAAAAAGGTGGCTGCTGTTAGTGCAATTTAAAACTTCATAAATCCATTTCAAAATGGACATCAACATAATTAAATATAAAATGTAAGTGGTTCATAAATGACCCACAGCTATTTTGATGCTTAAATAAATCAATTTTTTTAACGTTGTAATATTGTTACCAACCATATTTACAATATATAATACATATTACATGTATTGCACACTATCTTTAAAAAAAAATATACAGTGAACTCTCATACTGGAGGAATAAACTTTAGCCAAAGACTTTCGTCACAAGTGCTCAGCAAACTTATCAGGCAGAACAAACTGATCAAAATATGCTTTTTGCTACCACAATAATTCTAAAAGCGAATTTTCTTAAATAAAAATAGACAACGTATTTTAACACGAGGATTTTTAGACTTATGGCTGAACTTATTTGTACCTTTGATGATGAATTTTGTTATAACTTCATTGGTTTTTGAAATATCGGATACTAAATAATTAAACAAAATTTTCAATTTTCGATACTTTGAAAATTACTCGAGATATCGAAAAGTTTTATTATTACTTTTCGTCTTATATTGTCAAGATAAAACATAATTCATCATCAAAATTGAAAATGTATATTTTTTAATTTGTGTCCCCACTACCATGCTCATACATCCATTATTAGTCAGCACAACGGTTTTATATTGTTTTCAATAATTTATTAAGGTTTCACTAATTTTGGAGAATTCAAGCGTTTTATCCAACATTTTCCAGGGTTTGGTACATACTTAAGTTTAAGAAAAGTTATTATATATGTTGTTACACTTAGAAAAATTAAACAGTATAATGTAGACATTCCCGTCAGGTCCTTATACATCGTCAATACATTTTAAATTTCAGAGCCCATATCTCAAAATCGTTACCGATTCGAGTATTATTTGACTTAGAGAGGCTTAGCTACAAATTTTCTGTAAATCAGCTAATCTGAAATGCAAATAAAAATATATTAATTTTTTCATGAAAATGTATTTGAAACTCTAAGCGTCAATCTCTGTCCATAGTCCAGAAGATGCAATATTTTAAGTTATGTAATTTATGTAGTAAGTGAATGTTTATCTTTTTGTCCTCTCCAATCAATAACATATTTTAATGGTTATTATTTCAATATCTTTATAAATAGTTTTCACTGTATTTTCTTTATATTTATATAATAGTAATAATCTTTTAAAATGTAATATTGTTGTGTTGTTCATTATTATTTAGTTAGTTGATTTACTGTTTGTTATATTTCACATATACCTAAGACTAAGTATATCCTCCTCATTTACATATATTGGTAATAACGTTATAAATTTTGTTTGGCTGTTGTTAAATAAAATCAACAGTAGTTCTCAATAAATTTTAGTTTTTAAGTAGTTTGTTATGTTCAGATACTTCAAAAAGGCTTTAGTGTTGTAAATAAAATCAATAAAAGCTTTCGTTAAAACGGAAGCGATAAAGATTTACAAGTAACAACGCAGATAGAATTAAAATAAATTCATATAAATTCTTATTAGAATATTTTAAATAAAAATTTTACCTTCGAAAATCATAATGAAGAAAATTTTGCCTTTTGTGCTATGAAAAAACCCGTCAGAAAACACTCGGTTTCGAAAATCTGATAATCATTTTCATTTTAAAATTTGTTTTATTTCTAAAATTTTTAATTTTTATTTGTTTGTATTTTTCAGACTTGAATGTTCACGACCCCTCCACCAAAATTTCTAAGGTATGTTTTAAATTATAAACTTTATTTTATTGTATTTGATTTGAAATTTTATATATATTTTCTAAGTTTTTATTGAAGTTTTTAAGATAAAACCGTACTCATCGTTTCGGTATACTTACCATAACAATAGTTTCCCTTCAATCAGATTATCATGAGAGTGTCTCAATCTAATTTTATCCTAATCAATACAGATCATGACTTTAATTGGCTTTCTACTTTTAACGGCGGACTTATTACCGTCATGTCTTTACGATTTTCATAACTACATGTACAGTAAACAAGTTGAAAATTGTTTCAATGTGTATATCAGTGTATTTGTCAATCAACTGAAGAATCTCTACCGATTTGTTATTATTCATGCAAACCTGTGACTGCCGATTTAAAAAGAGCCTTTTTAAAAACTCCCATTTGAATTTTTTATTTTATTTACGCAATGGCATGGACTTAGCTCGTCAGAAAACAAAAAATCTTGGATCTAGCATTAAATTTCTTATATGAAGAGCACAATCAGAGCACCGGTAAAAGATGGGTGATCTGTCCTTCGTGAAAAAAACCCTCAATAAATACGGAACCCTATAAAAAATATCACCAGAATCCTACATTTCAAGCCCAATAATATTTATTTGACGACAAATGTTATAGATATACACAATTTAATAGGCGTCAGGTAATAAAAATGAATATTATCTATCTCCACAACATTTGCAATATTCGAAGACTAAATAAATTACAAAGTGAACTGAACTTACAAAGGAAAATTCACAATATATAAGTAAAAATAATACCCTAAGACCCCATGGCAGTAGCAAAAATGTCATTTTTTGTAGTAGCAATCATAAAATTTAAAACATCGCCGTTAAATTTACACTATATGATATGACTAAAAGCACTACTTAGTTAGTTGAAAAACCTAATTTGTCTAAGAAATAATCATTTTCGTAAAAATAAAATAAAACTTCTGTCTTAAAAAACTTTTTTTCTCAAACTAAAAATTTCTTACCATAGAATTTTAAAATATGAGACAAGATAAGCAAGTCTCTATATTACAATTATTATCGACTTGTCAAAATATTTTGTTGCCTGGTCTCAACTCATTTCTACAGATCTTGAAATAAAATTTAAAAGAATTCTGTTTTGGACTGACTTTTTTTATATTAATAGGTTTATTTAAAATATTTACAGATTATAAGTCTATAGAGACTAAAACAGACTACTATTTCGTGCCTCTCCAAATTTTATATAAAATCAGAATTCTTGATTTCTTCTTGTTGTTTTCTATTGTCGACTCGGCTGGTTTCACTCATTTTACTATCAGATTTATCTTTATCATTTTCAGGTGTTTAATAAGGTATTTGTTACTGTCCCGGGAGCTTGAACTACAACGTTGGTTGTTTAGTGTATAAATAAATACTCTTATATACGTGGTCATATATTTTTTATTATACATGTAATATATAAATAAATAATCGTATCATATACGTGTATAATATTGGTATTATATCTTATAAATATGCAATAATATTGAACAGAACATTTTTTTAATTAGCTTCGATCGTATATATTATTTGCATAAACATGTTAGATTAATAAAAGAGCTTTATGATTCTATAAATAATGCATTTATATATCATTTATCTGTATCATTCAAATATTTATAATATGGACAAAAAATGAATAACAAAAAATCATCCATCTGTATTTTTAAAAAAAAAAAGTGAGAGATCTTGGGTATCCGGTAGGAGCTATGTTCCTTTCGTCATAAATTATGTATTATTGAATAACAAGCATACTTAAATGGTAATAAAGTTTTATTTAGTAATTAATTTTTTGTTTTCGTTTATCAAGTTACGAAAATAGGCATTTCTTTTTAATTTTCATTTAAAAAGTATGAAAAAATCATAAACTGAACATGTTTTCCAAATTTTATGTCATGTCGAAAGCCGTCTATGAGTAGTTATCCGAAGTTAGCAAAGATCAGAATCAGAAGTTTTTAAGTAAGTACTCCTTTAAAAAAAACTATATTCACGTAGATGGGATTCGACCTGGCGAGCTTTCACATGAGAAAATCTACAAAAGGCTGATTCTATAGCAAAAATATTATAGCACACTCACTTTTTTAAAATATAAATTTTATTTTTAATGTCACATTCAAGCGTATATACATCATAAAAAATATAGGATTCAAGTCTAAATTTGCTGGCCTAGTAGCAGTATCTATTTAAAAAAACTACTTTAAACATTAGACAAAAATCATCTTGCTCCCTTGACTAAAACCCTATAGTTACCCCAAACAATATGCATAGTTACATATAGAGAGTTTGTCAAAGTTGATTATACTTTTCACTATCGTCCATAACTCTCGTTCAAAAGTTCTAACCTAGCAAACTAGAGGTCCAAGGTAAATTCAAGTATACTGTTGCAAACGTCTGTCTGAGGAATGGGAGTTTTTTGCTATATATTGAGAATATGTTAATTTGATAGATAAGGAAAATGAAATATAATAGATTTGATAAAAATACCTTTGTTGTAATGCATGACCTGTACTGTCTGTATAACTAACAAGACAAACATCTTCTTGAATGAAAAAAGTAGCTGCAATGTATGTTGCTCTTTTAATTTATTATCTATTAATAAAACAATAAATGATATTAATTATATCTCATTGCAATGACTTTTAATTTGTGCTACAATCATTAATATTGTAATCGAAATCATAAAGAAAACAGATTAAATTCTATTCAATTCAATGCAGGAGTTATTTAAAAAATTTTAAATCACAAATGAAAAATACATTTTTTTTATGTTGATTTTACAAAAAGCAATATTTTGTTTTTAAATTTCAGGGAAACAACAAAAACTTTAAGTCGCTAAATATGGTGATTGCAAATAATTGCTGCCACAGAATCCGACAACCCGTTGAAACAAATTACAAAACATTCATAATTATTATTGTACCTTTTTAACAGCTAAAAGTATCATGTGTTATTCTAAACGCAGTTCCAAAAGTTGCTTAAATTCATATATAATATTGAAAAATGAAAATTAATAAGTTTTTTTATTTTAAATGAAATTTAAAAATGAAAAATTAATGAATTTTATTTTTTAAAATTGCGGTACATTCTCTCGTTCAAATCATATGCATTTTTAAATAGCAAAATAGAAAAGTGTAGTTTCTTTTCCAAATAAATTAACTCAAACCCATCAAGTGGAATACGATTAGTGTCTATTGAAAGGTTTTTAACTTTTAATAATAATATACCTATTAAAATGAACATAACATAATTATGCATGGGCATTAAATTGGCGCATATAATATACATAATAATGAGTATAATGTTTTAAAGCTATAATGTTAAAATGCGTGTGATATATGCGCATATTTTATACACTTATAATAATATTAATAAGTGATATGTGATAAAACAATTATATATTGACAGTAATACATTGTGGGTAGTTAAATATTATAAATTACATCATTATTTTAACGTTATATTTATGTATAAAATAATTTTTAAGTACTTATATACAGAGCTTTACAAAAATTATTGTTTTTTATTTTAGAATTATATGGTTTTAACAATTTATAATTTCTCTTAACTTGTTGTTAATTAAATTTAAAACTTGTAAAGCCCGATAAATATCACCTGAAAAAATTTAGCTTAACCGAAACTTATGCGTTTAGTGTCAAAATTTTTCAAGTAAAGTTTCTTAAAATGAAAATTTATAGTAGCAGTGAAGTTGTTATCTAAAAAAATTTCATAAAATTTTTTAGAATTACATTAAATGTATAAATGAATACATTTCACGATTCTGAATAGTGTAAGAAATAGTTAAATAATTATACATTAGTGTAATAAATAGTTAATAAATAGTTAAAAAACAAAATTGTTTGTGAAACAATTATTAAATTCTTAAAGACAGAGAAGAAAATAGTTAAAATATATAAAATGACTAAATTATATTAGAGTTATTCCATATAATTAGAAAACGAATTGAGAATTTAAATAAGAGGGAATAGATGAAAAAGGGTATCTTTTCCTTGACCACATATATTACAAACAGAATCACTTTACAACTTTAATACAATATTTTTTTAGTACACAGAAACTTGATCGTTACTTGAAGTTCTTTGACTGACTCTTAATTTAGCTTTGCTTTTATGGATCATTTCGAGTTCTTGTAGCATTCTTGGGCTTGATTAGGGTTTTGTTCATCCTAGATGTTTTCTTTTCTTACGAATTTAGAAAATTGTGTAACATGCGTAGGCCAATTATATCTGACTTGAGTAGCATCAGTGTTTCTATCAAACTCTAATAAACTTTTAAAGCATGTTTTCGGCAGTTTTAATTATTTACGCCACCAATTAAAGGCCACTTTAAAAAATTACAATTCCAAACTATAAATACCATTTATGTTTACCGTTATTATGTTTCGAAAATTGCAAAGAACATTTTCAAAATTGCAATAACAAAAAAACTGTATAAAAGTATATATTTGACGATATATATATGTACAGATACAAAGTTTTCGATTTTCGATCTAAAATGGGATTTATCGCTTTGACTTAGAGATGTTAATTTTTTTATTTGTAAGTCGGGGGAGTTTAAGGATTTTCCAGTTATAATTTTTTACTGTCACCATGGTAATCAGCGTTCATTTTCGATAAAAAGACATATTTCTCCCAGAGTTAATTTTTTTTAAGTAGTGCCATTTTGATCTTTGAGTTTTTTAACCCAGCATTAAGATATGCAAAAATTTAAAGCCATACATTTACCCATTTAATTAGACTTAGTATCATCGTACTATACGTTTACGATGGTTTCAAATATCCAACATATCGCCGCTAATACACCGCCTTTGTGGTATGAATTCTATTTATTTTATTATAATTAGTCCATTTCCGGTTGTCCGTCCGTCTCTGGACACGATAACTCAAAAACGAAAAAAGATATCGAGCCGAAATAACTAAAAT
Organism: Chrysoperla carnea; assembly: GCF_905475395.1. Classification (NCBI taxonomy): domain Eukaryota; kingdom Metazoa; phylum Arthropoda; class Insecta; order Neuroptera; family Chrysopidae; genus Chrysoperla; species Chrysoperla carnea. Next base: position 52,576,538 of record NC_058339.1, read on the forward strand.
TTTACAGCGTACTCAGGACGTAAAAAGTGAGGTCAAGTTCGTAAATGAGCATCATAGGTCAATTGGGTCTTGGGTCCGTAGGGCCCATCTTGTAAACCGTTAGATATAGAACAAAAGTTTAAATGTAAAAAATGTTCCTTATCAAAAATTAAACAACTTTTGTTTGAAACATTTTTTCGTAAACATCACTGTTTACCCGTGAGGGCGCCAATTAGGCGGAAATTTTATAATATGTACTATACTTGATTATCAGTTATGTATGTGTCACATGTTTGTATGTGTAATGTGATAAAGATATCAACACTGACTATGCATGGTATTTCAACAATTAACTCAGTCAATTGTTTGTTTTCACTTGTTTTTGTTATGAAGTCGACTGAAATTCTTTTTTTCTAAAATTTATTTTCAAATCAAAATTATTCTCTATTCTTAATTTTAAACTACAAATCTGAAAGCCAAGTATACATTAAATTGTATTCTTCTCAATATGAACATCTGGCTTTATCATAATCATTTAGATTTAATATAATTTAATTTCTAAAGTATAAGGTACATTATATAAATTGACACTATTAAAATTGTTTCAAGTTGTATAAAGATAAAAGTTTTATGGTAGTCAATTATTCTTTTACTTGAATGTCATTAATATCTACACTAAAACTACACCTAACATACATTCTATGGTAACAATATTTCATAAAGTCATTTAACCCGTGCCGCTGCTCTATGTACAACTAGACTTTATGAATATAATAAAAGGTTATTTTATATAAATTATTATAAAACTTACCAGATGTGGTTTTTAGTCAAATACTATCTGAAAATGTAGACTTATTCACTGTATCCAAATTCAAGAAAGGAACGACCAAATATGCTATAAATCCCTTATTCATGTAACCCTTCTATTACATGGGGTTGACCAAACTTGTAACAACTAAAATTCATCAAATGGTGTTAATCTAAACAAATCTAATGACTATAAAACGTCATTCGTCCTTTTTATATATTGCCAAAATGGCTGCTAAGATTTAGATATTCAGGAACTAGCATTAAAGATATGGGTATGCTATCATCCCGAAAAAAAATTTCTAACCAGACTGAGTGGTGAAAATAGAATAAGGTTATTCAATGCCCCATGCCTGAGGCATTCATAATGTGCCAAATTTACAATTATACCAAACAGCAATTTTGGCAATATTCGCAATAATATAGTTTCTTCCTAAAATTTTGATACTCAAAAGAATGGATGCTTACTCGGCCATGAGTTAATTGTGTTATATTTTGGCTACCCTGTATATTTGCTTCGTGCTAGTTTTTACCTCCAATGTCCTCTTCTTCGTTATGTAGAGTTATCATCTAGGTGAAACGATATTATTAAAGCGGGTGTTGATTTCAGCAATTTGTAATGGATTCTCAGGAAAAAACATTTATATGGTTTTGTTCACCTGTATAGAGTTAGTGTCTAGAAAGATCTTTATGGGAGTGTTAACTTCCCAGAACCTCTATACTCTTTTTAATGCCGAAATATCATATTTTTTAGCTATTTTTAAGACTTGGCAAGGTTGAAAAAACAAAAAATCCCATCAAAAAGTAACTAATACTAAAGTGCATATAATAAGGGGAAATATGACCCTAGTGATGGAACTCTTTTGCTCACGAGTCTTATTAAATTAATGTTTGATATCAACTTATAGATAAAATATAATTTTTTTTCGCTCTTGATATTTCTATATATATATATATATATTGAATATACGTCATTTTGTTGAGTATAATAGTTCGTAAGTATAGTCTTTTAGGTAAAATATAAATTGATTTTGTTCTCTAATGCCATAAAAACTTGATTAAAGGTGTGAAGCTATTTGTGTAAAATAAGGTTCCGTAATGATTATTACAACATCTATTTGTTTAATTGATTGAACATTGATCCGTAAAGCGAAAATCTCGTGCTCATTTCGCATTCCAGTGCATGTATATTGGAATTTTTAAAATCAATTAATGATCTTTTTAAACGTGTTTTGTGGAAAATTCATATCGAATCTCTGAACGGTTTAGGAGAAATTAACTATCAAAGTCAGTTTTTTTTACCAAAAAAAGGGCACACTTCTCATAAACGGTACTGAGAATCGAAATAAATTATTCACAAACGACCTATACGACGTATTCAAGGTTGATTAATTGATAAATAAAATTTTAAATCATTTTCAGTTCAACTCTTTAAGGTATTTCGATATCGTGAATTGAAAATGTTACATATGGTGGCAAAAATCATTCATTCTTGAGTTGAATAAATAAATTAACTCCAGATTCCAATGAATTTGAATCAAATATGTCTTCCAATTTTTCAACAATTTTAAAGGGGTCTATTTAATGTTTACGGAACCTTAGATGACGCTGATGATGATAATCGAGAAGTAAGATTGGTGTAGAGTGATAGGCAACAATGATATGGTTTTGTCGGCTCTATTATTATCTGTCGGCATCTTCTTTTTTTCGAGAAACTATCAATAGAAATGTCCTATATCACAAATGTGTTATGAATGTCAATATACTCTTTCTGAAGTCAGTCAGTATGGACTGATCTCATGATGATGACAACAATACGATATGTAATACGTGATTGGAGGTTGAATATAAAAAACCTTTGCATGTTTGTATATTGAAAATGTTTATATGTAGAATTAGCCAGAAGGAAAAAATACTCGACGATGACTTATGTAAGTACATAAACATTGGTAATTGTCTATTTTATGTGACATGTGAGAGAAAATGATTGAGATGCGACCTTTATAAGTAATAAAACCTGTAAGTTTCTAAACAACGATTGTACCAAGTTTTTGTTAAAATTAGAATTTGATTTATAATAGAAGACTTGAAAAATTTTATTTCATCTATAATTAACATCAATCCATAATCAATTAAGGATGTAAGGCTTGATTTTTTTTATATGAAGTTGAAGTCTAAATCAATTTATTTTACGGAGTGATTGTCCGATTATTTAAATAAATAAATGGCTTCAAAAGTAGGCATATTTAATGTCTTATGGAAAAACGATAGATGGATGATTTGTCGAATTATTTTCATAGATTTATCCAAGACTAGTAGGTGGAAATTTAAAAAAAAAAAACTATTTATATTGGTTAAAATTTTAATAAATTTTTGAAAACAAAAAACGCCCATTAGTGTCCAACTACTTAGGATGTATGAGCACGGTAGTAGGGTAATTGACAATATAAGACGAAAAGTAGGAATACAATTTTTCTATATCTGGGGTAATTTTCAAATATCGAAAATTGAAAATGTTGGTTTATTATTTAACTTTCGATACTTCGTAAACCAAGGCAGATATCGAAAAAATTCATTTTATTTTTCGTCTACATTCATAAAGTTATAACAAAAGTAATCATCAAAGTTCCTCACTTAAAGCTTATGTTTCTCACTTTTTCACTAAAGGAAAAGTCGATTCACAACTTGTCTAAGCGTTATTCTAAATTCTTATTCAGCATATGCATTTGATTGCTAACAAGAAATTTATAAAGACTAATTAAAGCCAAAATTTTGTCTATATTAAGCTTTGCGTGATTAATTAACATTTAAACATATTCACAAACATTTGATAAAAACAACAAACTTATTATTATAAATAGAATTTACTATTAATCAAATTAAGTGTACAGGATTTGTTTTATCAATATTTACAATCTTTGCAATTAGTTTATATGGTATTTTTTGTACCTGTCGCTTTGAGTAAATAAAATAGCTATACAAGTCCGTTTTGCAAAATTTACTCTAGTTTTATTAATAAAAGGTTGTATATTTAATTAATTTTACATTATAAAGTTTCACTGTATAAATCGTCGAGACCAAATTTCAAAAAAGATACGTAATATTACTTAAAATTTATTCCCTCTTAACAGTCATTTATTTACTATTAATTTCAAATTTAAAATAACAGACACAAATTTAGAAATATTATACATACTCTTGAAATATTTATTATTTCGCGTTTATTTTTATCTTGTAGTCCTTTGCGCATGGATTTTCGTAATTTACACATCACTCGGTATATGCTACATAAAACTGTTCATTGTAATAAGGGGTTGTTACATATTATTTTTCCACCCAATGGAAAAACAGAAACTATGTGCGTTTGTTGCAACACAAGTAATTTTCATTTTATTCACCTATAGGATAGAAATATTTGTATAAATGCGCATGAAATACCACAAAAAGAAATACAGAAAAGTGATTGCTCCAGTTGTAAAGCAACGGAGGTTTTAGAGGTACACAATTTCAAATTAAAATACAACAAAGAAAATAAATTTATATCATGTGAATGTTTATATATAATTTCGGTCAGAAATTACCGTCATATTTCGCCAATAACTCGCCGAATGTTGTATTCCAAGTGTTCAACCATCTCTGGTCTATTGGCGTAAATAAGTGACTTTAAATATTCCCAACGCAAATAATATAATGTAGGAGACCAGTTAACCGGTCCATTACTTCAAATTAAGAAAAGATTTTATAAATTTTCATAAAAATAAAACATTTTAACAAATTGTAAGCAGTGCTTTAGCGTGAGTCTATTCCTTATAAAATGAGAAGCAAAACTAGACACAAAGCAGTCTACTGTCAAATCGCTTTTCAAAAAAAAAAAAAAATAATGTAGCCAACTCATAGATCCACCGAATAAAATAACCCTTTAAGTGTAAAAAGCATCCTTTTTCTAAGCCAGCCTCTTCTGCAATTTTTATTTTTTTCATCATAAATTCGCTAAATTTGAAATGGAAAATATCAATAAAATCACAACGAATAATTTTCCATTAAAAATTTTCTTTTTTACCAATTTCAAAGCTACATCGCAATCTACCTTTTGAAAATTCGACCCTATTTTTGTTATTATTTATATATATTTCTATGGAGGGACAAAAACTCAAATGAATAATAATAAAAATGATAATTAAACGATCATAAAATAGATATGAGATATCTAGAACTTATCAGTTCCCATATCACAAATTTAACAAGTAATATATTTTCTAGTAACGATAACAAATTATAATTGAATAAAAGGTAGAAGTAATAAAAAATATCACAACATTATCACTGCAGATGACTAAAATAAATTGATAATAATCGTATGTTTAATTATCAAGAATATCCTCTGTTCGAATCCTATTACCCATGTTTTTTTCATCAGGAATAAAAAGAAATTAAAGTTATTTACAACCGTGACACTGAAACTTGAATTATGACTTTAAAACACTGGTTTTACTCCCAAATTTGCATTTAAGGTAGTACGAGCGCCAAGACAATTTTAGTCTTAGAGTTGAAATTATTTGTACACTATTTTCAACTTTGTTATAACTTCGTGAAAGTAGACGAAAAATAAGAATAAAAATTTTCGATATCTGCCTATCTTTTCGAAATATCGAAAATTTAATAACTAAACAAAATTTTCAACTATGGATTTTTTGAAAATTACCCCAGATATCGAAAAATTTTATTCTTACTTTTCGTATTGTATAGTCAAGTTATAACATAAGTCATCATCAAAATTGAAAATAAATAATTGTTTTAATTTGTGTCGCTACTAACGTGCTCACACATCCTTAATTAGTCGGGCACGGCGTTTTTTTTTTGTATTCAATAATTTATTAAGGTTTTAACTTTAATTGAAATCGACTAATTTTGGAGAAATCTATGAAAACATATCATTCATGCCCCGTTTTCCCATAAGACCAATTTTAAATATTACCTACTAAGTCATTTATTTATTTAAATAATCGGGCAGCCCCCCCTAAAATTTTCCCAATTGATTTAGATTGATTCCAACTTCACATAAAAAAAATCAGGCCTTTTATCCAAAATTTTTCCTGCCTTTCGTACATCCTTAAGCATATATTGTAAGCACGAATGAAACAAAAATTTTCAAACGATTGGTAGATACTCTATTCTGGTCCTTTTAAGGATGAAATAGTATTTCATCGGAATGACTCTCTCTGTATTTACCGTAAATTTGACCCTCAGTTTTTACCCTCTACTTCACTTTAATTGCAAAGCCACGATTGGCTCTAGATGCTTACCATAACATTTATCTTTCATAATGACTTTCACTTGAAAAACGACCTCAGAGCTGTGAGCGAATAAAATTAATAACATTATTTCGGCCAAACAAATGGTATAAAAAACGGTTTTTCAACGAGTTTTTCACACTAATGTATAAAAAGTAAATAAAGTAATAAAACATATCACATTATCAGTGCAGATGACTAAAATAAATTGATAATCATATAAAATAAAATATAAAAATATTGTGATATCAACATTGTAAATTAAAAGTTAAATAAATGTTATAATAGTAATAATAATAATCATCATAGCAGTAATAATAATAATAATAATGAAGCCTATGAAGGTCTTTCTTCAGTCTCTCAGTCTTTGAATGAGTTTTAACAGCACATAAAATAAATAGTAAATAAAATATAAATTGTGTAACGATAACTATAACTATAATCGTAATAATAACTAATATTAATAATATTGATTGCGTTTTATATTATTCTATATTTTTTATATATATAAATATTTTTTTTTTTAATATCTTAAGATACAAATATTGAATTGCTCTAGAATTTCTTGTTCACATACGACCATTGAAAAATTTTATTTGTGACATGTATAAGATGATTCAAGATTAACGAATATTGTTATATACAATAAATACAGATCTACAGTTGGTCCTAGAACGCTTCCTTGAGGAACATCTGTTAAACATTGGTAATAACATTGTAAAGAAAAATAAATTATCATTTTTACATCACAAAAAATTAATAATATAAATCTATATCGCTAAATCAATTTGTTTGTCTAGATCCCATTTTAGGTCCCATTTTTTCCTCTATTGTGTCAGAATCTATGAGAGGGCTGGCCCTATGAGAGTGTAAACCAAAACATAGTAGATTAAACAGACAAACTTATCATGTTCCGATGAAAGGGTTACAAATTAAATTATATTAAGCTGTATCAATATTATGAATAAAATTACTCTTTTAATTAAATTGAATTATTTATCACTAGAAAGCTATTTTATTTATATTTCAACATCAAGTTTAATATCCTTAAATTATAGTGAAAATCATAAAATTGTAATATTTTTATTACAAAATTTTTATTGAGCCCATGGCCTAATTATTTTCTCTTAAAATTCCCACAACCCGCTTTCAGACTTTCTCTTGCAGTAGGAAATTTATCCTTCATAGTCGAATTTATTTGAACGCATTTTGTATCTATTGAACTCTGTGAAACTGATATCTTGAAATTCATTATTTAGAACGTATTATAAATTGGTGCAACCATTATATCCGTTTTCAAAATAGTCTGGAACGAATTTTTCGTGCACAAACTCTCTGATTTATTCCTATAATTTCCATTTAAAATTTTAAATCGATATAAATGGAAATTAAGCAGCAAAAAATAACTTTATTTTCGATTTCCAATCATTTTCAGGTAGATTTCGATTTTCCAATCATTTTCAGGTAGGTAGCGATGGACCAATCAGCCATTTTACAGCAAATTTTGCCACCCACTTTCAGGAAATACATGGTTTTGATTTAAAATTTTGAAATCCCTTCTTTGAATTGTATTTTTGTCTTTGATGGAAATTTGGCAAAGTGGTAGATAGGTCGTTCGTCTGTTACAATAGGCAATGTTGGGAAAATCTCCTCGGAATTATTTCAATTTCGTTTTACATCTTCTTCTCTGATTGGTTTTCAGAGATCATAGTGTAAAACGGCATATGGTACGATATCGGTTAAAAGCTCCACCCGTATTTATCTAGCAAGAGTATGCTTCTGTGTCTATTTCGGGTCACGTGAGTACAATGGTGTAGAAGTTAATCCACCTTTATGTATCATACATAAAATTATTTTCTTGACACATCTTGTAAAAGATACTAGAAAAGACATTCAGAATCAAATCTGATATGCATGAACTTCATCACAACTCTCTCATATTATAAAGATAAAATAAATTTTATTTAAAAAAGAATAATAATAAAAAATAGAGACATATTGCAATACATTACACATGTATGTGTGTATACACTTAGTGTTGACACTTCAACTTATGTTCTTGACTACTTTTCTGCCACCTTTTTATACATATAACAGAAACAGAAGATGGAAAATAATAAAAACATCTTAAAAGCAATGAAGAACAACAAACTTTAATAATAATAATAGTAAATAGCCATATTTACATTGTGTTTAGGATTAAATTATATTTATTATTCAGTTTATTTATTTATTTTTCTATTTTCTTTATTTTATATCTTTATATTTCATTTTTATTGGTAATTTCTTAAGATAAGCTGCTATTTTTATTTGTATGAGTGTCTCATAAACTGAAAATTTACCCATCACTTAAATCACAAAATAAAATAAATACATCTTTACCGTTATAAATTTTGTGAAAACTCCACAAAACATGACAAGTAAACATATATTTTAAAATCAAAATTTTTGCAAAAACTATATTTTCACTCGAAATAAATGAGCTTTGTGATCAATCTTTCTCGAAATAAACTTTTTGTCGTACTACTACGAAGACAAAACTGAAGTTGCGTCGTATTTTACGAATAAAGTTCCTGGTTTAGCGATAATAAACTTGTTCGTATTTTACATTTTTATCATTTCGTAATAAGTCTCCAAACTAATAAAACTTTCATCTCTTGCTGTGGTTCTGATCAGCTGTCAATGAAACTTTTATTTTTGCAAAATTATATACATAAATCTTCTTGACGAATGACAGCCTAGACACAGTTAAGTTTGAACGGTCATTGAAATAAAACCCAAAGTGACAAAAAAAACTTCTCTCGAATTCGTTCAACCCCAGAATAAACAAACATTCTTCGATGAACATAATGTATGATAAAAACAATATAGGGTATTAGAAAGGCACATATACATAATTAATTGTTCTAACTATCCGATGTGTAGTCACAAGCTTTGATTTTTAACTTGCAATGTACGTATGCCTGTATATATGCATGTATGTATGTATGTATAATCGGGTAAAATTTTGCAATTCATTTTTGAAGCAGAAATCTTTAACCGATTGATCTGAAATTTTGTATACATATGTAAGTCGAATTATAATGCATTTTTATGGTAAGTATTACCTGATTTTTTCATCGCTTCTACCATATTTGATATTCATATAATTTTTAAGTTTTAAATTAAAATTTTAATAACAAAAACTTTTTAAGGTACAAGCTTTTATTGTATTCAAAAGTAGAAAACAATTTTTTCTTTGAGTCACTCATACACGACTATTTGTAACAGTTTGAGGCACTCCAATCATTCTTGATATGAGCTTTTACAAATAGTCGTGTATGAGCGACTGATAGAAAAAATTATTTTCTACCTTTTAGTTCAATAAAAGCTTGTCCATAAAAAAGTATTTTTATTAAAATTTATAATTGAAAAATAAAAAAATATATGTATATCAAATATGGTGGAAGCGATGGGAAAATTGCAGAATAATTTATGAAAGTCTATATATTTAATTATATGACTTTTGCATTTATCTAACGCGCTTCAAGCTCTTGTTTAAAATAAATTAATTTACTAGCTCCATTAGATTATTGCATATTTTTCTTTCCTTCACATACGAAATGGTTCTGAAAATTTACTAGATGATGGCATACCCTACTGAAGAAATCTTACTTCGTAAAAAATTAATTAAAATTGATCGTATATGTACTATCCATTTAGAATACACGAAAGAAATCATTTTTCAGGCATCACGTCGTCGAAAATATTGAATGATATGGTCAAAAATGATGTTTAGTTGACTTCTCAACGAGTTTTCTGACTCATAATAGAATAAAATAAAATGATATAGCACACACGTTCACATATCACAAAAAAATGTATATAAAAGTTTACTTATATTTATGTATAAAATCTAAGCGAAACGACGATATTCCTACAAATGGCACAAGTTCTCACCAGGTGTCATAATTTTGTTGTTACATACGTGTTTGTAAAATAATATAGTTTAGTGTTGAGTGTCGGTGTCTTTTTGAAAATATGGTACATTTATACAAAGTTTAAGATGTGATAGGGAGACATTTTATTAAATAACACGACTTCAATATATTTCTATAACTGTGAACAGATAAAGTTCAACAAAAAACTAAATGGATAAATTGTCCAATAAACATAGGTATAAGGCTAACTTATTTTTTTACTTATTTGCAAGTCAAAAATTTGCGTGGACATAGGCTAAGAAAATTTAAAAACACTGACAAAGGATGTTATTAAGAAAGAAATACGCTTTCGAACTTCTGAGCCCGTTAAATTTCTAATTTCGCGGATATTCTAAAATGGATGAATTCGACTTTCAAATTATAATGAGAAAATAAAACATAAAAACACTTTTGTGATGAAACTTAAATGCGATCTTTCCATTTTTTTCAAAATGGAAATTTGATTGGTTATATTGTAATGAAAATTATCACAATTTTGGTTCCATTTTTATTTCATTTAGATCAATTTTTTAACAAATTTGAACATTTTCTTTAATCTAGAAGTTAAGTTTTTTTAAATAAAATTATACTATGAAGGGAAATTTTGGCGGTTGGAAAAATGGTACGGGCATACACCCTATAGGGCACATTGGCGGAGGTTTCATAATCGATGGGAATGAAGATAATGATGGAAATTTAGGTAGTTGGAGTGGTGGTCGTGGTTTTCCCGGACGTTTTTTATTAGATCCTTCCATATTGTTACCTTGATTAGGTTGAAGAGATCCTTGCATATTGTTATCTGGGTAACCTTGAGGAGGTCCTTGTATATTGTTGTTTGGGTAGCCCTGAGAAAGTCCTTGCATATTGTTACCTAAATAACCAGCAGATGGTCCTTCCATAATGTTATCCTGATTAATTATTAATTGCTTTCCTTCCATTGAATCCATGGGTTCCTCTTGAGAAACAGGATTTGCACTTCCTTTCCCTGAAATCTTGCTTTGTAATTTTTGTTCAAAATTTGTGTGTTTTTTAAGCGGATGGCCTATGTTATCTTCAAAAATGTGTTTTAAATATTCTCTGTTAGGAAGCTGTTGATGATCTTGTACTGTATGATCTATTTGGCTTTTTTGTGCAAACAATTGGCCATCTTGTTTTATTTTTTCATAAAATTCTTCAAAAAATTCTGGTGGAAATAGTTCTGTTTTTTTATCAGCTCTTAAATCGTTTATCCTTTGATTAGACATCTGAATTGGCGAATTATACTGATGTGGTCTGACAAATAATCCTAATAAATCCATTTAAAATTATTTATAAAACAAACAAAAAATTAATATTAAAGGATTCTTTTGGAAAATTCTTCACAGCATAAAATTTGCTAATAACTACGATAGTTGTTACTATAACCTGAGTCGTTGTCTGCCTAAATAATGTACAGGTCTGTCGCCGTACTACCTACACCAAACTGTGATAACATACTTGCCACTTTTTTCAAAAATTCCCTTAAATTAATTATTTCTTTACCTTTTGTTTTTTTATTATTGGTGCACCATTTTACACATTGTTCGTCGTATTCTAATGGTGATTGTTTCCATATGTCTTCTGATTCTCGAATTTTTTCGGCTATATTTGACGGCAATATGGTTATCCAAATTAAAACAACACCAATAATTATTAATTTCATTGTGTGTTTTTGTTTAAATTTCAAATCAAAAGAACTACAAATATTAAACTATACGAATATTGTGTACATAAATTTTTGGACACTTCGGATAATTTATTTTTATTAGCGGCAGTAAAAATTTTTATACCATGTATATATGAAATATATCAAGGTATACCAAGTTTAGTCACCAGTTTTTAACACTTCAAAATATTGATACTACGAACAAAATTTTGGTATGGGTATTCCTAAAATTACCTAATTAGTACATTGGCGGTTATCTGCCCGTCTGTTCGTCCGTCAACTCGAAAACTCAAAAACGAAATGAGATATCAAGCTGAAATTTTTATGGCGTGCTTAAGCCCAAAACAGTGAGGTGGAGTTCGTAAAGGAGCAACATAGGTCAATTGGGTTTTTGGTCCAGAGAATCCATCTTGTAAAAGAGATTATCCACTGAGGAAGAGTAAAGAATCATACACTTATTACTTTGTGTGAAAGAGTGGCTATCTTTCTTTATTTACAAGATGTTAACAAAACTAACGATTGCGTAATTAACACTGTTTATACATGGCATTTCAATTAACTCAGTCGATTGTTTGTTTTGACTTGTTTTAATTGAGTTTTTATGAAATATTCTGTCATAAATTATTTTATGAATTTATTAAATTTAAATTAGTTAATGTGTATCAAATGCTATTTACCCCTACGGAACAATTCATAAATACCTAATTAGTTATCCTTCAAATATTCTGTATATTAGGAAAGTCACTAATTACGTCGAACAGATAATATGGCTATGTAAACAGGTATTTTTAAAAAAAAGACAGTAGTATTCTATGAAATAACTAGCCCGTTAAAGAAATGAGCTTTTTTTTTATTATCATATAAGTAGGTATCTTTTTTACATTCGTTGTAAATAGAAAAGGATAATGTTATCCTACACTATCCTTTTCTACCTACACCGACTTTATGGTAAGTTAAAACTGTATTTAATAATCAACCCAAAATCCAATTTGTATAAGAAGTAAGCTATACTTGTGCTATCCATGCTTAGAATTTCAACTAAGATATTATTAAAATTATATGGACAGTCTCCAATACCCTCAACATGGTAAAACCATGCTAGTTTTTACCTTTATTTCATGAGATTAATGTTTTGCCAAATTGTTCATCTTAACATTTGTCATTTGTCAAGCACCCTTTTTAAAAAATAATCCAAATAAAGGCCTAATATAATTACCATATAAGCTAATCGTGACCAGCATTATGACATCAATGCTTATTACTGATACATGTACCAAAGGACTGTAGTTTAGCAATATACTATATGAAATTGAAATCTTTTTTACCTCTGTGTACTGGTTTAACAACAACGTCACAAACTCACAACAAAGTTGAATTCAAGACGGTTGGATTTTAGATATATCTTTTCTTATTAAAATTAGGCAGACATGAAGTGTAGCCGGCCGGCACCTGAGATTTGATTTATTACGTTTACTAGTGTTTATTCCCGAAAAAATTTGAGAAATATGATATTTTAAAATCATTTCAAGCCAAGTTTTTAAATAATTTGATATCGTTTTATTCGCGCTGTGCATGAGTTTTATTTCAGGCGTTTCCATGATAGCAATACACTACTTTTCTTTATTGGTACGTGTGAGAAAATCATTCAAACTTCATAGTTCAACATCATAGATCATTAAAATATTTGCGAGTATAATTTGTAATACAAGCCCCCAAAAGACGCCAAAAAACGCAAATAAAAATTTCTACAACATTATCTTATATATACACATAATCAATAATTCAAGGAAATGAAACCAAAATTTTTCACAGATTGAATATAAACGATGATAGGATAGCCAAGAAAATAATAAAAGCCATTCAATTTTCAATATTTTTAAAGGGAAACTAAAGAACTGCTTTTTAGTAAATTTAAGGCATTATTATAATGACATACCAGGAGTGAAGCTGCCACATGGAGCCTAGATATCTTATATATAGATGTCGTATAGCAGGATTATCCATAACTAAAAATCATACAAGATTTTTGTCGTTGTCTTGTTAATAATATTAATCTAATAATGGCTTTAGTCATCGATGTCTTTACTTAACCTAGATCGATAAACTGATAAGTGCCACAATGAAATTTACCACAATACCTCCGATTGAATCAAAAATAAATATACATAATTAATCGAACTTATTGTGATTTGCAATGAATAGGAGGAAATGTATACGCAAGTCTTCTAACCATTAATCTATAATTAATCAAAATAAAGGAGTTTTTTAAAGGCTCATACCTTTTTGAGTTGACAATACTCTTTTGTTTGATAATAATCGATTTAACAGCAGAAAGTTGCTATTTGTTTAGTTTAGTTTACCATTTTCATAATGAATAGACTCATGCCAGAGTAACGCTTGCAAATTGTTAAAAATTTTTATTTTATGAAATCTATGAAATCTTTTATTAATTTCACTTGATATATCTGTTGACTAGCCTCTAAGATTGTGCGATCTAAGCCCATTAGATTATTTTCTTTCGGGAACTATTGGCGAAATACAATCGGAATTGCTGCCAAAAGTGTGTAAAATTTGGCATCCAGATAGCGCAATAAATAATTAACTGACATAATAAATTTGCCGGAAATCGAATGTAAAAATTATGTTTTCATTTTTCGTCAAATTTATTAAGTTTACGGAACAATATTACGAACATGAGCTAGGTTTTATCCCCTTGCAATGTGTAACAAACCCTAACGGCCGGATAAAATCTTATATTTAGAACTATTTCTATTTTGAGTATTCAAAAGAATTCTATTAAAATCGGCCAATCTATAAATTACTTATCGTATTTAATGCATACACATCTATGAATATAACAAAACAATAAGAAGGCCTTAAAACATAGTAGATATTATATAAAATATTATAATAACATAAATATGTAATAGTTTTGATAGAGCTTATTATCTGCTGTGTACATCAGTTTTAAAGACTCTTCTTCAATTCAACAGAGTTTTAAACAGACATGTCATGAAATATTAATCACATAACTCACTTCATTTACCTTAAACAGTTCAACGCTATGAACATTGAACAAGATATTTATAATGTAACGTATCACTAGTATACCTACCTACTAGTACCGTGATATTTATAATAATATCATCTCATCATTTTCTGAACCAATCAATTTATTCTTAGTGTTTTTTAAACCGATTTCAAAATATGAATGGATGTTCTAAATTCGTTTAAAGTAACTAGATGAACTAAATAAGATACTAAAAATAAATCACTAACAGTTAACCTTTTTTGCATCTAACGTTGCCACCTCTTCTGAATTAATCGAGAAACTCCCGAAATTTTATTATCTCCTTCGACTCCTGATTTAAAATTTAAGCTTACAAATAATTTTATTTACTACTACTCCCTTTCAATCGCTCCGTGTCCTTGTGTTTCAATAGGTATAGTATAACTGGTTGCAGTGTACCTACAATTTTTTTGTTTCAAAATAAACTTATTAAATCGTTAGTTTACAATGAATAGCTACAAACTATCTTAAAATTATGGTATCTAGCTTAACTTTACCATACTAGGTAAAGTCGTATAAATAAAAAACATCGTCTTATAAATAGAATACATCGAAATATTATCAAAATACATTGTTAAAATTAATGGAAAAACGGAAATGGATCTGGATAGTAGTCCTCAACCTTTCTTGAGTTTTCAGATTTGTATTAATTCAAAAAAATATTTTCTACAACTTTCTCCCGACTTACTCAAACTTTGAGCTGGTAATCATGGAAGCACAGAGAATATTTACATGCATATTATTTAATTATTTAATAGATAATGATCTTCAAATAAAATCAACGAGCTGTTATCGATTAAATGTTTGGGAGCTACAAAACAGCAGATAAAGCAAGAAAATATTTCAAACTTATTCAATACCCTCCTTTTTTTCTCTTATTCATGAGTGAAAAAGCTGTTTTAATATTGCAAAAGCATAGACATAACTATTATCTTTGAAAATTTACTTTCGCACATCTCATGCGTGCAGAATTATAGTGTTTTTTTTAAACAAAATCAACCGCTTTTAATCATTAAACCATTATTCAGTATTAACTTAATATGTTAATTAATATTTTGGTAATATCCTAACGAAAAACAGGCTTTGTCAACTACAGAACTTCAATGAACTGATTCCATCTTACTATAGGTAGAAAAAATTTTAATATTAATATATCAATAACACTTCATAACACCTCCAACAAACTTTTACATATTAATAGCATTTAAACAAACCAATTAAAACAACAAACCAATTTAAAAATTAACTTTACAATCGGAGAAAAATTGGAATTCTACATTTGTCTTCAAAAATACGATATCTACATTAGTTACACAGATAAACTCCTAAACGAATAAAATATCTTAGGCTTAACTTAGGTCGCACGCATTTGATTGCCTCATCTTTGATCTGTGCACGTAAAAAAAAGGGGAAAAAGTATTTTACAAAATTTTTCATTTTCGAAATTAATGTATTTTTTAGTATTTTTTATTGTTTAAGCCAATCCCACTTAGTTTTTGGACCAAAAGCTGAGTATTTTTCTGGATATCAAAACTTACCTTTACTTGGAAATTTTATGAAAGAAAAGCTTTCTTTGAAATCGATTGTATTATAAATTATAAAAGATTGTTTATTTACAAACTAACAACAAACTTAACTATCCCCGTGTTCTCCAAGATTATTTGTGTTGTGTTTTTTTGTAGAATTCTAAGTTTTGTTATATTTTATTCTGGTAGCGGATCGACTTATCACTTTTTACAAACAAAATGTTTTAAACTATGGATATACAATTGATTGATTTTAGGCTGTCTTGTTAAGTATGTATAAAACAATTGTGACAAAAAAACTAATTGAGAAATTAAAGGTACAATTTTTTTAGTGGAAGGAATATGTTCAGACTAAGCAATGGAGAAAAACCGTTTCATATTTTTTAGTATTCGAACTAATATTTATAATTAAAATCATTCTTTTAAATATTTAAATTCTTAGACTTAAGGTTCATCTCGTATATTTTTGAAATGATGTTTTAAGATGTCTTTATTTTTCAATTATTTGTTGATTTATGTCCTGATTAAAATGATGCGTCTTTATTAGACGGTTTTCCATTATTCAACTTCACTTAACAGAATTTATAATAAATGTTCGATCCATATTCATTCTGATATATCGATATAATTGCAAATTCACGTATAAGGGATGGCTGATTGTATGTTACTCTTACGTAAACCCATTTTAAAATTAAATGACAGAATCTCATTTGTAATCTGACCGCACGTTATTGTACAGAACCATATATATTGTTTCATTAACTAAATGTTATTATAAGAAAAATGTCATTTAGTTGATACAGGACAGTAAAATAAATATAAAAAACTGATACGGGCTCCACATGACCCACTGGGGATCTTGTAAAAATTAAATGTAGTTTTTGATGCGACAGCCAAGATTCATGGAAGATTTCAACATTTGTGGTTCATCCTTTTTCAGTTACTAAATATACATACTTACGTTCAGACGTCGGGTCAAAACTAACGAAAAAATATTCAGAAAAACTAAATTCCTGTTGAAATCTAAGCGCACGAAATTTTTCGCGATTATAATATTTTCTTTATTTGTCATAATGAAATACAGACGTTAATATATGATTGTTCGGAAGACTACTTAAAATACTGCTTTATCAACAAATTGCCAAATTCTCAGTTAGCTTTCTTTTGTTCTTAACAAAATTTGTACACACACTTTCAAATTTGGCAAATAAATGATTGTTTGGTAATATGAATTTATCGAGCTTTTGAAATTAAATTTTCACTTTCCAATTTGGCAAATAAACATTTGGTAATATATATTTATCAGGTTTTTGGAACTAAATTTTCACTTTAATTACCGATCTGCTCGACAAATGAATGTTAAAAGCAAACTTTTTAGTACCATATAGTATATTTTAATAATCGCTTCGGTTTCCAGGTAAAATTCAAGATTTTATGTAGCTTCTTAAAAACCTTTTTGGATGTTTCGTTATACAAAAATGATTGATAAAACTGCTAAATTGAAAAGAACTTTTTTAGTTAATTTTTAATACTGGAAGTGTTGGATTCTAATTATGAAAGTTAGAAATTTGTAATTATCTAATACTACGCTTGTACCCTTATTATTAATGTATTGTTAAAATTCCCGTTGCCTCCACCATAAAATAATTTGACAAAAACTTTTATCTTGCCTTTAACAACGGAATCGTAAAAGTCCTTAACCTGTATGCGTATTCCGATTTGTGAAGTTCTGAACTATTTTTTGTTTAATTCTAGAAATCTTTTTAAGAACACTGTGTTCAAACCTTATTGTTACTCTCAATGTAAATAGTAGAAAAATATCGTTTTCTAAGACTAAAGTAGGTAGTACTATGCTGTTCGACTTGTGAAAGTTAGAAACCGTGATGGAAAACGCTTTTATTTGTAATAATTTCATCTTCCTTTTGAAATTTTCTGTGCGAAACTGCACAACATTCTGGCAAATTGTGCAGTTCAAAAATTGCTTAGCAAATAATACACTGCTCGTATGTAATATATAAAATAATAACGACAAAAAAATTAATATTTTGTTTAATTTTAATTTCAGATTAAAAACCAGAATAATATTTTATATCGTGAACAAACCACAGACAAGCAAGCAGACAAACCATTGTAAGTATAAAATTTATAACCAAATATATTTAAACATTTTACGCTAATTATTTTTTGTAAAGATACGTATTTATAGTATGTATTATATTCAATAATAAATATCTCTCTCTGATGATGATTAGGGCCTTATCGGTTCAGTGGGTATTATTTTAAATCTACTGGCCTGCTAAGTCCCAAGTTACTGTCAGAGGAATTTACAACAACATTTTAAAAATTATGACAACTAGACAATAATGTATATAGTTGTATGCGATAATATATGTTAACAAATAAATATTTCTTATTATAATTTATATCATTTGGAAGAGATACATAGTAAGTGTGTATACCATGTGTTTATTGTAAAGGTTCTGTATTCATTAATTGTTTAATTGAGAGAGAAAACAAATTAGAAAACTTATTGGTCAAAGGGCCGTCATAAACTTTTCTTCCTAATACAAAAGTTCAATTATTTTATTTTTGTAGTTAAACGGCAAAAGGTAATGTGATTTCTAAAAATGAAAAACTGTTACAGATCATTTCAGGTGAAAAATATAGTAACGGTTATTCTGTAAATTCAAAAATAGAAAAAGCCAAGTGTGTTAACTCTAGAGAGAGGTGGAGTTACCAAAATTTTGTAATTTTTTTTAATCGTCCGTTGCACATTTACAGAGCTGATAATTGGACATTTTTGTATCAAGATAAGAGATATAAATTTTTAAAGTGTGAAGGAAATTTTTATGTCATCTTCAAAGGTTTTCAGCTACTATTTAATATAAAATTATTTTTTTTATATTATAAATTTAACTAACATTTACTCGAGAAGTATTATTTGACCTAAAATTGTATGCTTTGGCATCGTAAATATTATTAATAATCGAAAGACGATGATGCTTATTGTAGTCAAAATTTAGAACATAAACAAAAACAATTAGAAAACTTAATAAAAAATTAAAATGCTTGTTATGAAAATAACCTTTCATAATCCGTGGAAGTATCATAGTCAAAGCTACTGATTACAATAAATCTTTGGCAAAATAAATTACGAAATTTGTACTTATACAGAGTGCTTTTTTAAGTTGCACATATTATGCACACATGAAATTGACCTACGTTTACAAGCTCAATAAAAGCTTACTGTACTCCATAACTGGTTATCGATATAGAATCTTCAATCTTTTTTCTTCAAAAATCGATAGACAAACATTTTAAATTAGAAAGTTGGTATTGCTAAAAAAATTAACATTTTTGGTTCGAAGCATTTTTCCGCAAACCGTACAGTTTAGGCATAAACGGACTGAAGAATTTTACCCAAAATTGTTTTTTCTAGGCAAAACTAGGGAAATCAAGGCACTCTTCGAAAAAAAATTTCCAATATATCAAATCAAAGTGGTTTGTTTTTCAATAAAGATCATTGTCGTTTAAATGTACAAACGCAAAAAAGGTAAATTTTTTCTATCAACTAATGTCTAAACTATTCGGTTTACAAAAAAAAAATATTTCAAATTAAAAAAAATTCCCGTATTTATAAAGAGATAATTACTGAATAATTTTGCCTTATATTTCTTCAAATAGTCCAATTTTTTTTTTTTAGTCAAAAAGATGTCTAAAGAAAATTTATCGTAATTTTTTTAATTTACTTTTCAAAAATTATAAAACTTAGTAAGAATTTAAATACAGCATCCTGTTGTCTTAAGATTCATAAAAACATTTAGATACATATTTTTTCGGTTCAATAGTTTGCTTTCATACATTATATAGTATTATTGTGTGTTATTTGTTTAATTTGATATGATAAAATAATAATTTTTTTTATAAATTATTGTATTTAGCTGGTGGTATTATCTAAATTCTAAGCTGTTGTACAAAAATTATGACAATAAAATATTCCAGCATAACACCACTCACCATTAACAGTATATTATTTAACATTTTCATACCATATTATTATACCACCTTTTTACATTTCTATTTGCTTTTTTACAAGATTTATAGTTATAAATGTGAGATGTTCGGGAAAACAACGCAAAAATTTTAGCAGATGGTCTCAGAGCGCAAAAGTAAACATGAACTCAGTGAAACATCATATATTTTTAATTATAACTATCTATATGTATAAGCTTGTATCCATCCATCTACTGTTAGCCAATGAGTCCCTGCAAATTTTAACGTTTTCCAACAAAGATGTTTAACGTTTCCTTTTTTTGGACATAACAATTTTAACTTTTTTGGCAAATCAAATTACGCTTCTTACCCCCAGTTTAGACGTTTACCAACATTTAAGCTACTCCAGCTTACTCTAAAAATTGACCATGCTATTCTATTTTGAGCCAATATTAGAAAGTGATGTAAAATACACATACCCTTCATCCTTATGAGGACTTACTGTGTGCAGAGGAAACGCTTCGCCTCAATAACGCGTTTTCCATGTTGCTATTTTCAATTTTTGAAAACGCGTCTTGATCTTTGAGTATGTGGTGCTTAAAAATAATGTAGATAGTTTTAATTATTAAAAAATTAATTAGTTTATTCTTATATTGAAAGCGTTGTAGTTAATCATCGTTTATCAAAAATTACCATTTTTACTCTTAAAACGTTGGAAATACTCTAGAAAAACTGGTTGGCAAAACTGGCTTTCTTCTTTGGATCAATTCTATTATCTGTGAAAATTATTGAACTATATTTCCGTACATTCTGTACGTCGTTAATCAACCATGAAAAATTGTAACCAATGATTGTTATTATATTTACTCTACAATCAACACACATAACAATAACGATTGATTTTTTCTTATTTCCAGAAAAAAAGTACTATTTATAATAAATATGAAAATTATTAGGTACAATAAAATATTCCGTGTTTATGTATTTTATTAATGACCCGGATCTAAATCTTATTTGAAACCTAAAAAAAAATTAGTATAAATCTCCACGTAAGTTAGCCGACGGCAAGCGTTCTAAGCGTCAATAATATTTGCTTACCGTCGTTTCATAAACGACAATTAAGAAGGTTTCTGACAGTTTCTGATGGTTTACTAACATCGAACACCTGCATTAAAAAATAACGCCAGCGCCTGTTTTTTACCCTAAGTAATTCCTTCTATTATTTAAGTTTATTGGATATTTTATCAAAAACAAAACTATTGCCTTTTTATCATGAGAGCGTAGGAACGTAGGAAGGAGCATTTATAAAGCACGTAGGAAGGAGTGCCTATATTATATTGAATACTTTAAAACTAACAAATAAAACTCTTCTGTTTTGTGTCGAAGGTTAATGAACAAATAAATAGAATCATCTAACATCTTTTTTATTGTACAATTATTTTAGTAGTTTCATAAATAGTTCGATTGAATATTTTGGCGGTTGTTTTCATATTGAAAGAAGTGATTATATAATTCCAGTTAAAATTTTTACTGCATCGTAAATATATCATAAAATAAACTTAATTAACATGTTTATGAATAATTTGCTTAAAATGAAACGGATATTAATAAATTCTTGAACGGTTTTACCATTGACATATAAAATCGCTCTGTGCATAATATATCTGCATATAGGAATACATTATTTTAAACGGAAAAGAAAATTTTATCTAGAAATTATGTAGGCGTAGAAATATTCTACAGTTTAATGGAACTAACACATGAAGACATAATATAATAAAAATAGTGATGTACCAAATCATCGTCATCCTGCTTCATATACAAACCAGAATGATAATTTTGTTAGAAATTTCAAGGATCATGTTTGGTGATTAGGGTAAAAGTTAAAAATTGATGTCATTTGACGATTAAAAATTTCAACCGATCTCTCAAAAACTTTTTTTGAAAACATTTTGAATCTAAATTACTAAGTTTATTAATTTCTAATTAACTGGTTTTTTTAACACGCTTTTATTAGCTTGGAGTATATCTATGTATCTAGTAAAGGAATTTTTAAACGTGATTTCCCCACTTAAATATTTCAAATTAAAACTTCGCACGCTTATCAAAGACCGATGACATTACATTAGCCCTAATCAGAATCTTCAGGATTATTGATTATATAAATAATTCATATAATTCTGTTGAAAGCGCAGATAATATTTTATAATATTAACAAATAATAGTTTAAAAAAGTAAAAAGCACAGTTTTGTAGCTAGCTGAACTAAAAAGTAGAAAATAATTTTTATTAGCTCAAAAAAAAAATAGAGTGATGAAGAAAAAACCATTTTATCGTAAATTTTTTTTTTTTTATATTATAGAAATTATTTTCTACTTTTTTGTTCAGCTAGTTACAAAAGCGTGTATTTTTAAACTATTATTTATTTCACAAACAGACGCTAACCAAACTTATTAATTTACAAAAGAATTTTTTTATTTTATCTTTAAAATCATTTTCTTTATCTTAAAAAACAAGTTATTTGAATCATTAGGGTGGGCAATAATCTGAAATGTTAATGCTAGCAACAATTTTGTTGTAGCAGTGTGATTGCGCCTAAATGTGATAATACGTTTCACATCCTATTATTCTATCACACGGAGATGTATCCCTCTTTTCCCATATTTCTTTGTACATATTTTACGGGCAACTTCGAAACAAAATCGTACAATGATTCGTTCCTGCACTTACAACAAAAGCATTTTAAACTAGTCATATCATATTATAATAAAGTTAGTGGTTATAATACATAAAACAAGTAACATATACCACTTAAGATGTTATACTTATAATAATTTTACATAATATATAAATTCAATACCAGATATTATTATAATAATTTAACAAAGTAAGTAGGCAAGCGCGTGTTCTCTTCTACATCCACTTACTTCAGACTTCTTTCTATAAAACCAATTTTAAAATAAAAATTTTAAATTCTAAATGTAATAAATAAAATTATTTTATGTGTATTACCTATAATATATAAATAATATTGATATTATAATCAATACAATCGACATATTTATTATAATTTCATCAATATATAACTTTATTTGTAGGTTTATTCATAAAGATTTTATTATTCTTGACGAAATAGAATATTTCACAACAACATAATAAATGCAAATTCTTATTACAGATTAATAAGTCTAGGCAAATCTTATTACATACCTGTAAGAAATTAGAATGTACCAATATTAAATTGTAAGTATCTTTTAGTAAACATAGAAAACATTTTTTTAAAAGCTTTGAAAAATTGAAAGCATACCTAGGTATGTCCAAAAATTCAATGACATCTTCGAGCAGTTTTCTAAAAATCGCATTTTTTTATTTTTTTAAGAATTTTTTTGCCTTATTTGACCTTCAAATTGATTTTGATCCAGTTTTAAATTAGCAGTAAGTGAAGAGAAAGATTGTTTAAAGGTATTTATTTACCTCATGTATTGGCACAAAAAAAGAGAGGTGTGGTGGGACACCTGGTAGGAACTATGTTCCTTTCGTACAAATAACTGTATTTGTAATTAATTATAAATGTTAGTTTTGTGATACGCTACCTTGCATTTTTCCTCTCTCGATACTTTTTGCATTTCTGTGCGTAGGTAATTTTAGCTTTAGTTTTTTTTTTCATTTTTTCTTGAACTTAATCTATGCATTGATAATTCTGAAAATTTAAAGTATTAATTTAAGAAGTCAAATACTTGTTTTATTGTTTAAAGAATTAAATATTATAGCTACTTTAATTCTATACTTTATGAGTTAATTGTAATATTAATTTAAAAAAGACATACTTCTGATTTAGTAGTCAACCCAATATGTGGCTACATTACCCACAATTTAATTCATCAGGATATGTTATGTATCATAACATAAAATTTCCTTGTAGATACTTTAAATTATCTCTATTATGTTTTGCATGTTTCTCAAAACTCATGGCTAGCTGAATCGATTAAAAAAGTTTCGAAGGTAACCTATATGGCAACCTGAATCGATTAAAAAAGTTTTAGCTTCCTAGGTGGCGCGACAACACTCAGCAAGAGTTCTCCTCAGATAGCTGCCCTTTCTTAAGTGCGAGTCACAGCAATTTTTAATTAAATCGCCAGCTTAAAACTGATCTCACACTACATTTACATATATTAGAATTTAAATTACATTTTAGTCTGTTGTGTTTTATTTTTGCGGTACTATTGATTGAGAATAAATATTTTTTTCTTAGTAAAGAAGATAGATACGATTGATTTTTCAATCAATATTACTCAGACTATATTATTCGATTATTTTAATATTAAAAATTAAAAATATAACGCGCGTATATTCTGTTAATAACATCATTTATAAATATTATGACATAGTTCATAAGTTCTTCAAAATAAATTATAAAATCATTTATTAATTGATCAAATGTTAAAAGGCATTAATTAATCTTTCTTAAATTAACTTCACAAACTATAAACATCATTTAATTAACTTTAAACAGTCCGATCGATCACATAAATATTATAATATTATATATAATGTTCATTGAATTTAATAAGATTTTTTCTTATAGTACTTTTTATAAAAATGACATGAAAAATCGAAAGATAACAAATATTTTTATAATAAATATTCGTAAGTAATTTCCTTATGAACCAATTACCTTTTAAAATCAAATCTAAAAGTAAATTTATCTCTGGAGATAAGATTAACACCGTGTTTCCAAATCTACTAATAAATTAATCGTTTTTTTTAAACTCTCTTAAAAAAAGATTGCGATTGTGGGACCCCCGTTAGGAACGAAGTGTACAGAAACAAATGTAAGCGTCAAATAAATACATATAGATAATCTGTTCAATCTGTAGTGTCAAATAGGCAGGATTCCAAAACGCACATAATTATAGTACTCGAATTTTGCCATTTTTGTACTATTTACATCCAAAACTAGTTATGCATATTTATCCATAGCTAGTCTTGGATGTAAATAGTTCAAAAATACAAAATTCGTGTACTATAATAAATAAAAATAATACAAAGTAGGATAACATATCGTGGTTACCATGGAAATGACACACACACTCAAAGTATATCTCATTTTGTTACGTGACGGTTTTTGCCAGTTTGCTCACCATGGCAAGCCGTATAAAGGAACTTCGTTCCAAAAATAAATAAATAAAAGATAAAAATAATTTAACCAACTTATACTTGTAAATAAAATCGTATTTTGAATGGATATCTTCTGAAGTCGACGCCAAAACGAAAATATCTCTTATTATACGATTAGCTCCGATTACTTAAAGGTAATTATTCAAAATTAATTATTACAAAAATTATTTTTTACTGC
Organism: Chrysoperla carnea; assembly: GCF_905475395.1. NCBI lineage: Eukaryota > Metazoa > Arthropoda > Insecta > Neuroptera > Chrysopidae > Chrysoperla > Chrysoperla carnea. Next base: position 52,602,202 of record NC_058339.1, read on the forward strand.
TTAGTTTGTGCTTTAAGAAAATTATTTATTACTTTAGTTTTACACTCAAGATTAAAAACTAATCTAACTTCCCAAGGCCTCCACCATTTTGTATTATATTTTATAAAATCTTCAATTCGCTTCTACCGGCATTTTCGAATAAAAAAAATTGAATTCGACAATTACTAAACACAATAACATCACACCTGTGGAATGCATGAAAAAATATGGCAAACATTGATAACCTTACCCAAGTGTGTCGTATATATAAACGGTTTAATAAAAAATTAACAAATTAAGAAACTTCATCATGATCAAGTTTCAGTATTCAACAAAATAACCTATTAGGTTTAATGATAGTAAATTGAATAGGTTCAACCCATTTCTCAAAGAATAAATAGAATAATGGTAGCTTATTATTTAAAACAATGCAGTATTAATTTAAAATATTTATGTATTTATTGTTTTTCATAAAACATCAAATGCCCTAAACATAAATTATTATGTTTATTACGAACAAATTTAATAATCAGGGTGGTATGTAAATTCCACGGATTCCAGACTAAATTGTAATATAATCTTGTATCAAGAAATCCTTCTAAAATATGCTTAAATCCTGCAACAACAAAAATTTGAAATATACCAAAATCACCAAAATTTTAAATACAATGGTGTAAGATTACTTCCAAGTTTGTAAAACTATTAATTTTATACGCAAAATTTTTCATTATTTTATAAAATAATCTGCCCATTTATTTGCCCTCATGATAACAGAAATTTAAATATGAAATAAAAACAAGTGATAACAAACAATTGACTGAGTTAATTGTAGAACTACCATGTATAGACTGTGTTGATTACACTGTCTTATTACACATACATGCATGTCATACATACATAACTGATATTTCCATATAATACATACTATGCAATTTGCGTCTAATTTGCATCCTCACAGGCAGTTATGTTTACGAAATAATATATATATCTATCTCTAACGGCTTACAAGATGAGTCTTACGGACCCAAGACCCAATTGACCTATGATGCTCATTTACGAACTCGACCTCACTTTTTATGCCCCGAGCAAGCTGTAAAATTTCAGCTTAATATCTCCTTTCGATTTTGAATTATCGTGATCCCCGACGAACGGGCGGATAAACGAAAATGAACTAATTAGGTGATTTTATGAATACCTATACCCAAACTTTTTTCGTATCAACAGTATTTCTAAGCGTTATACATTGGGGCTAAAATTATTATACTTTGATATATATTTCATTTGTACATGGTATAAAAACCTCAGTGTACCAGCCAGATACACTGAGAGAGTTACGGAAGCAGCCTGGTTTTATGTAAAAAATTTGAATAATAGTTTTTTCCGATAACTAAGGCTAAACAATACAAAAGCCATGCCCCGTGCAGGCCTCCTGAGGGCGAACCTTTTTGATCTCCTGTTCACTTGTCGAATTCTTTTATAAACTTTTTATATTTAATAACAGCCGATATACAAAATCTCTCAGCAAATCGTTAATAAATGCTATTTTCGTTTTTATCAGCCCAATTTATTTTAAAATTAATTCCATTAATAATCCATATTAAAAATTCCGTATCCATATCCTAATTATGTATTTTAATCTGTATAACTTAATATATAAAGATTCTAGCTAGGTATGATAAAAGATGGGTATTGGCTTAAAAAACTTCTCAACTCTTTTATACTATTTGTAAAAGGAGATTGTTGATGACCCCGGACATGACGATGAATATAGAGGGCGGATGATTTACATCTAACACAAGGAGACCCAAAGGCAGTAAAGAATAATAATTCAAGTTTTATTGCACGCGACTACTATGTGTAAGTTTTAATACATTTGCAATTTATTTATCAAATCAAGTCGATCTCATGCTTGGAAATAAACTTGGTTGTTTTTTTAAAAAACATTATAGTTATTGATAGTGATATATTTCTCAAAACTATCGTATTTTTTACGATATCTGCTGTTAGATTGTTTAAAGATAATATTGTTAAATGTTGTTCGATTAGTTTGCGAAATTTAATTAAATTGTGCATTTTTTACTGTATGTGCATATCGAACAAGTTTCATAAAAATTTGGATATTACTATTTGCGCCAAAAGAATGAATTATTTCTTAGGATTTGATAGATGTTGAGATTCTTTGTTAGGAAATCTTTTGTTAGGATATCATAGAATTGGGTAATGTTGCTAAGGGCATTGACTTCATTTTAATACAATTTTTTAGAAATTTTAAAGAAAGGAAATGTGAAACTAGGAGGTAATAAGAATTAAGTGTACCTATTTAATAACACTAGTCGACAAAATTTGATTGTTTTTGATCACATTTTTGCGATATTTTTTATAGTTTTTCGGGGACTGAATTCGGCTTCGGCATACTCTCTCTGATACATATAAGGTTTTTGAAATATTTTTACATAATAAAGGGAAAAGTCTGTTTTTCGGTTATTTTTGAAATTTTGTAACATCACTATTTCCCTATTTAAAAAGAATTATTTTAAACAGCAATAAGCGCAATTATATGACTTCAGGAACTTGGATTCTTAAATTTGATCATATTTGTCTTTTTTAAACAAGAAAATTTGATTTTTAACAAGGGGTTCAAAATTTAGTATAGACTTACGTGATTGGTTTACCTACAAGCAAAAACTTGACTCAATTTAGTATAATTGCATTCTTTATTTCTTAAAATTCTGATTTTTTGGTGGACTACGAGAAACTTTCAAAGAAATGAAACTCAATTTACTTATAAAGACTGTATAGTCTATATATGTATTTTTATCCATCAAATTGAATTACTCTGTACAAGTCATACACATTATTATGATAATTTAACACAAATCATGTTTTTCTTTCTAAAACATTAATTATTCATAAAATAATAAAATTATTCCTCTGTCTCTTATAAACACAATATTCAAATTATTATTATTTTATATAAGACAAGAATTTTTTCTATAAAGTAAATATTTATTCAATTCAGATTAAAATCCCCTTTTCTAGTCACATTAATAGGATCAATTTGATTATAAACAAAACAACATTCGACTTTTTGTATTTTATCTGAAAAGGTGCAAAAAGTTCACGATTATTAAATTTAAATATTTCCATATAAAGATAAAATAAAGTGAATTTGTGAAGAACAATACCGAAATGCTTATTTTATGCAAAATGAATACGAAAGCGTATTCATCGTTTTTATTGTGATCAGTTAGTGAATGCACCTGACTGACCAGAAGTGGTTATTTGATTGTACTTTGATATAAATTTTAAGGAGGTTGACGAAAAGTTCGAATCTTACTCGACTGAATGTAGACCGAACTCCAAAATATTTCCAGGCATCAAAAACTTGACAAGCAATAACAAGTGAAATTTAATTTAAAAAAAAACATAACAAAAACATGAACCTTTTCCGTCATGTGCTTACCAAATTATTATTTTAGGTATTTTTATTATAAAACTAGCTCGGTCCGTACTCGGAAAGTGCGGTATCCATGACTCGAAACATGGTTGAGAAATAAAATACAGTGAGTAATTTACTTTCTTTTTATTTATAGGCAATTTTATTACAGTTATGATATACAAATTACATAACAAACAAAACTAATCTTATTATTATTTCTCTAGCCTGATTTTTCTTAAGCTGTACATTTTTAGATCGCGAGTCTATTTTTCGTCACTAGCCAGCACAATAAACTTTAATATTAGCGTCAAATCATGAAATTTGATAAAGGAATAAGGAAGGAAAAAATAATCAAATTTATTTGAGTAGGTAAATTTGTTCAAAATTACTCGAAATCGTTTCGTGAATTGAGTTTTAGTGTTACATTTTTCGTGAACTGGTTTGATAATCTAAAATATAAACCATTTTGAGCACTTTTTTACTTTTTTTGAGGAAGGCTGTAACGCTGGAATCTCCTTAAACAAAACAAAAAAATGTTTAACAAAATAGTCATGATTATAGTTGAAAATGTAATCTAAACATTTGCACGCATTTATTTACGTATTTCAAAAATATTTAAATTCATTTATTTATTTCTTTAAAAATTCCATATATTTTGAAATTATCATAGATGAACATATCAACATACCTAATATCATAATAGCACTACAGAATGTCTCAAGTAAAATAAGTAGTCTGTGAACTAAACACACGGACGTATATACATATGGACAAGTAATACCATTATAAAAAATGCATACCGTATGTAAGCTGACATGTTGTGACTAAATTTCATTGGCTGTCTTGAAATCCAATCATATTGTATGATTTTAATGTGGGAAGTTTTAAATATAAATTATTTACATTTGAAATTGTATGTACTATACACTAAAAAGTGAAATAAAGGAAACAAAAAAAATGATACTAAGAAACAAATTTAATTGATCTAACTTTTTATTAATTATAAAATTGGAACATTTTTATTAATTTAAATGGAAAAATAATGAATTTTGGCGAAACACTTTAAACATATTAAAAGCGTCAACAGCTATTTGGTTAGGATATCCGTAAACAAACAAGGTATTAGATAAACTGTACAAACCGGTACAAACTATGAACCAATCAGATAATAATAAATTCATAATACCAACTTAAAATTCTTATGTTACCACCTAATAAAATCCAAACATATCTAAATTTGACCTTGAAAGGTACATCGTGGCGACTTACATACAGTTTGCATTTTTGTATAAAACGCCTACTTATATTACTTGTCCATCTATATATACGTCCGTGACTAAACATAACGAACGAGCTAACAGAAGCCGATCTAAAAATTTTTTGGAAGGTTTTATAATAGTACCTAGAACAGAGATGGTGATCCAATGGCTGCCATACAATATTTTGGCACATCACCAGTTACAAAGTTCACTATGAAGTATTGTATTACGAACGAACGCGCGCTCCTTTGTTATAGTAGTTACATGAGACGATTCTAGATAAATCTCGAAAAATAGTAATATAATCGACAAATGAGCGGTTTGATCTTTTTTTGATACAAATTACCCTAAATTATAAATATAAACGAAAATTTATTTGATTTTGCCATTGAACGACTAGTTACTGCCATATTGGCTGAATAAATTGCGTCGGAATATATTATTATATCGTGATGTTAGTCGATATCCCACAATCTTCAATTATTAAATCGTCTAATGAACCTGACTTTGTATTTTTTGGCTTAAAATTACTCTAGAAAACGATTTTTTCTTTGAAAAATCCCTTTGAAAAATCGAGAAAATTAAAAAAACTTCTTTTTCGAAATTTGACGAAACTTCGTACATAGCCTCATTTTGACCCAAAAAATACAAAAACGGAATTCATTTAGCGATTGTGAAAGTCGATTTTGAGATATTGCCTAAATTCCTGTACGATAAGATTTCATCCCGCAGCTATTCTGGATAATTCTCGAAAAATAAAATTACTCTAGTAAATTTGTTAATTATTTTTATTCAGTTCAGAGACAAAAAAAATTTTGCCAAAACATTCAAAAAAAATCAAGGTAATGCCATAAATAGTTTTGAGATATTCCACACAACTATATGAACTAACTATCCCTGGTGGAAATATTTCAAACGAAAGACTTTAAAACTTTTACTAATTCTGTTAAACTCTTCTTTTGTATTAGTTTAAGGCTTTTTAAATCTTTTGTCTGGGATATTTCCACAAGGGATTCGTCCCATTTTGAATTATAGCTGCTTATACTTGAATTATACCTATACTTAAGTTACATACTAATTTTTTTAAATAGTATAACTGAATTTTTTGCAGGTGTGATTACACCGTTTCGATCTGGAACCACGCTTGCACTTAAACTATGATTTTTCCGAACCTCTATTTTAATCTTCAAATGAAAAAATTGGTTTTCTTTTATTCCTAATTAATTGCTTTTGATAATTATTATTATCAATAACATCAAGTTCAACTTTCTTCGATCACTTTCCAGTTTCTAGAAAACGAATACCCTGAATAAATACCAACAACGATGTCCAATTTTGAAATTTTTCTTTTTTTCTATTACAGAAGCAGTTAGAAGATATGAAAACAGATTCATCACCAATTGTGAAGGATTTTTGCTTCATTGGTAAAAGTTGTAACAAAATTGGGGTTTCTAAGCGGCATTTGCCTATATTTAGATCGCAATGCCCTTGGAAATCCCAAATATGTACAACGCTATCAACAATGTAATCTTAAGTGATTTGATTGAAATAAATATTTAATAACAAACTTATTAAATCAGAGTAATAAATTTTATAAAATATAATAGAATTGTTTAAGTTTTTTTACACTTCAAAGACTTTTAAATATAAATTAAATTAAGATTTTTGTTACAGATGATTGGTAACTCAAAATATTTGTATTGGATAATTGTAGAATAATTCCGGATTTATTTTCTAATTTCCAATCATTTGAAACTGTAAATAATTTTTGTTTCAGACGATTTACAGTTCAAAATATTTGTATTTGGATGTGAAAAACTACCTAACTACTAATTAAAAATTTTTAAATTACATTAAAGCTTCTCTGAAGGCTCCTAAAAATTGAACTGGTTAATTATGATATAATAATGGGCAACTATGCCAAGTTTCATTAAATTCAGAATGCAAAGTCTATTACTGATAGTACCACCTTAAGGTTATAAACCAGTTTTTTTTCATCAACTTGGCAGTGAAAAATATTTGCCAAAATAAAATAAAACAGGTTGCTGACTAGTTTGCTTATTTTTTAAATAACCATAATACAGGAAAACTATTTCAATTACGCCTTTTAAGATTGAGAACGATAGAAAATATTTGATATTCATATTATCACATTGCAAAATGCTATTTTTTTTTCATTCAATCAGAAACAGAAATCGTAAATTAAAACGCAAAGGTCTGTAAGACAGTTTTTAATATAGAGCTTATCGTTTTGGGATCGAAAATCGACCTTGAATTTAATACTTACCTTTACTTCTACTTAGTATGTCACACCATTGCTCCAGTTCCTTCAAAATTTGTACAGCTGGTTAGCAGAGATAACTTACAGAAATATTACTTCCTACTGAAAAAACTCAATACAAACTCTTATAGAGATCTTGCGATGAAAATAAAAACAAAAATTTTAGACTTTTATATTTCTTTATTAACTTTATTTAAAAGAGAATTTTATTTTTAAAAAAGTTACTCCCAAGTATTGTCTTCATTAAAAATCTTTTTCTTCGATGGGACTACTTCTTCTTCATCAGCAAAACTTTCTTCATCTTCTTCAATGTGTCGTTTAACTGCAGGCGATACTATAACAACATTTTCAATATTAGTAATCTAACTTGCATACCGAAATTTTTGTAATTAATATTGGATAAAAAAGCTTAGAAATGTGAATAGTGCAAAATTTCTTTTTAATAAAATAATTTTAGACACAAATTTTTTAAAACATCGCGTAAATTTTGTCCAATATTATTACATAATTTTAGAATTCTTGTCGGATTTAGTTTTATGTTACCTCATTATAGCTCCTGATGAAAAAGAAAGACCGTTCAATAATCCACCATTCCAAAAATGTAGATATCAGACAACCATCCACACAAGGATATGGAAATTATATAAAAATTCCAAACATTTCAACTATCAACTATAGAATGTGATAAAATAAACCTAAAGCCGACACAATTAATAAAAAACGACGTGATTTGTCCTATTGCTCACAGCAAATAATAAAAGGATAAAGGTTCAAATGAGAACGTCAAAAGATGTATGTTTTGAGGGAATTAATCAAAATTCAAAAAACCCCCAAAAATGCGGTTTTTTCTTTGTGGTTCTCTATAAACTGAACCGATTTTCTTGAAACATAGCTAAGAACACTCCTCGTCAAATTACCTTTCAAACAAACAAACAAATCAAAATCGGTACATCCATTTTTGAGCTATGAACCCACAGACAGATAAACACATACTCATACATAATGCTCAATGCTCTCTTTTTGGTTCGAGGGTTCACAGTTACCGAATATATACAATTCTTAATCCAAAATTTAAAAAAATTATTATTTTTATTCATTATAAATAAATACATTTAAAATATATATCTTTAAATATGTATTATGTGATAACAATATTGACTTAAATATTATAACCAGGGTTGCCAGATTATTTGGTTAAAAAGACCTTTAAAAAGCAATACACCTGACACTAAGTTCGCATTTTTATCTGAAAATTTCATAATTGACCAAAATAACACTATAAATAAAAATTCTGATCATCATTATTGATATAAAAATCTGATAATCATTATTGAAAAAAAAAAAATAAAAAAAATAATTCTCTGTTTTTGGTTTTTATTTTGAAATCGATCCGAGACATTCGTGTTCATATGTGATTTTTTATGTAATTTTGACGTTTATTTGACACATAAAATACAAAAATCGGGAACCCTTTACAATTAATCGTGTAGTTTCCCAGATATCGCTTTAAATCTTCAGATTTCAAGAATTTTCTGATACTACACGGACGAATAATATGATAATCGGATTCATTTGACAATAATTCAAGTATTTTCTATGGTATCGATCGAAATCTTAAATGTAGAAAACCATTAAAAAAGACTAAGAAACAAAAAATTCGTAAAGCAGGAGTATGGGTAAAAAACATAAGATTTACTGTTAAAACATAAGATCTGGCAGCTCTGATTATAAGGATATTTTTAAATATGCAACAAAATTTTCTAAAAAATGACATCACAATGATTAAATATATATTTTTTTAATTCAGAAATTTCAATATTAATTGTTGTAATTCTTTGAGATTTCTGCCGAGGCTAACACCGAGCTTCCTCAAATGGTTGCGATGTCATTTCATTTCAAACATATTATTTAGTAAAATTTTCTGACAATTATTATTATTGTGATAATACGTTCGGAATGTTTATGTAATTATTCAAAGCTCGCTGTTGCCATTGTATTTAGCAGGAACCAAATACACTTATAAAAAATTTTACTATTAAATAAATAAATATAATTAAATCATAAAACTGCACATACAGAAAAAACTAAAAATGAAAAAAAAAGTGAAAACATTGACAGTGGTTTGTATGACGCGTTGTATTTCAGCATTTTTTAAGTGTTTCAAGATCTCTCCAAACGTGTTTCAAAATCTCTCTAAAATTTCTAATACTTTTACGTTGTTAATATTATAGTAGAAAATTTTTGTGCGAAAATTAAGTGTAAAAATAAAAAATATTTTGAAATTCGGGAAATGGATGGATTTCATTTAAAGTCTTTAATGTATGTAATACCTAATAACGAATGTTGGATTGAACAATTCTGATTCAGAAATTGAATCATTTAATAGATTTTGGAAAAACAAAAGTCAAAGAAATTACATAATCTGATAAATTCAATCTTTCTTGAATCAAATTTGACCAATCTTTAAAAGCCGGAAAACACAGGAAGTTTTAGCTAATTCCCAGTAATATGGGCGTTTAATATAGCTTCAGAGGGTTGTGCCTTCCTGAATCCTCTGCAACATAGAAGCAATGTAACAGGGCGATTATTTGTCAAGAGACAAGCGGATTAAACTACGAATGAATAATCATAACAATAACCTGGAAGTGAATAAGCAATAGCTCAATAAACATAGCGAGGATTCTCTCCGAGGATTCAAATTCAGGTAAAAAATATAAATTTTAAACATAAAATAAAGTTAAAACATCAAACTCAGTGTTTTAGATTACAAGGTTTTGGATAGCTTACAAGGGGGATTTTCTGTCAGCAAATTTGGCGCAAAGAAAATTCACTCCTTACTCGAAATTTCCCCCCACCCTGCTGTAACAAATCGCTCCTTGTGTGTCTCCAACCTTATCATAAAAAATTTAATTTAATTACTTCCCCGTTACATTTAGGTACTAAAAATCTTTAAAATAACTTATTTTCTTCTAAAATATTAAACATGATTTGTTAAACATTTGAATCGATTCACACACCTGGTTTTAGAGGTAAGACACCGTACGGTACAATAACGATATAAATATAAATATCATTCGACGCTGCGTAGCCGCGACGGTGCATACGTTTAAACATCAGATGTGGTCCGAACGTTTAAAATTTTAACTTTACTAATAAAATATAACTAATATAAATGATTAAAAACAAAATAATGATCACAGTGAAAATTTTCTTTGCAATTTCCTGTAGTCCTCTATATGGACCTGCAAGTTATTGAAAAAAAAAGTTTTATTAATGACAAAATGAAACGTATAAAAGTTAAATTTACCTTTTGAGCATGTTAAAATTTGTAACGGTTTTTTTTCATTTTCAATTTCAATCTCTTCATCGGAATCATGTTCAGGGGAACTGGCACATCCGAGTAATTTTGCTATTTTGCTAGCTGGAATTCTAACATAAATAAATAATAGGATTAAAAATTGTTAAGTGATAATGAAGGACACTTCACAAACTTTACGGAAAATGACTTTTGGTCGAATTTTGGTGTGAATTGCAAATTTCAATTTTCTTACAAATTTTGTGCCGTGAATATATAATTTGACTACAATTTTCATATCAAGTCAAATTGAAATTTTATTTATCTTATTTAATATTGGCAGCGCACATGAAGCCTTGGAGTAAATACCATTATTTTGTTGGTATGTTAGTGTTCTTTGATCATATTATAAATTTGAGATATTTAATTTAATATACAAAAAGGGGCACGGATCTTGATTTTAAACAGCTTCAGAGTTCTAGAAACACCAATTTCTCATATTCTTTGTATAAATCTTTGAAACTGTTAATATTCGAGTTTCGTGCCGATTTAATCATAAATTACATTATATTTCAAATTCAATGATATTGACCAAACGCCATTTTCTACAAGATTTGGAAGTGTACTTCGACGATTTTCTTTATAAAGAATATTGTATAAATTTTAAGCAATGAAATCTTAATTTTTCATTCTTTCATGTGCCAATCAACAATTTTGTATGTATAAATTTCCTTGAACGAATTTTACTAAAACTATTACAAAAGTTCGGCTATGGTTTAAAGTTGGAAAATCTCTAGTACTTTTATATATTTGTCTTGCATTATTATTAAGTGAAAATTGTTTAATTGCAATGAATCTGATTGAAATTGTATGCCATGTTAAACATTATCCATATTTTTACGTGTTAGATCAGAGGCCATCAATAAATTACGTTTCACATTAAGGAGAAGGGAGAGGGTCGACGAAATGTGGTATTGTGTTTAAACGCGAAATTTATACATTCTTTACGACTTTATGTTAAATTTATTCAAGATTATTTTGAATGGGGGAAAAATTGTTTAACTGCTGTTTTAATTTAATTATTTCAATATTTAAAATTGAAAAATATGCGATTTCAAAGGGAAGGAGGTCAAAAAACATAAAATTTGTGTGACGTAATTTATGGATGACCTCTAACTTCTCATAAAAGAAGTACCGTTTTCTCCTGAGTTTATATTAGTGTAAGTTTATATAAAGCTCAAAGTTTCGTAAAAATTATTGCTCTAGAAAATCTGATACCAGAAAGTATAGCTTCTATTCCTGTAATTATTGAATTAAAAAATTAATAAAATAAAAATAATATTAAAAATCAGTGAATCTCTATGAAGGCTTCTTATATTAATAGCGAATCAATAGCAAATACATGACTTAAACCGCAGAACATTCAGATTTCATAAAATATAAGAGTTATACTTTATACATCATATCGCAGTTGCAATGTAAAACATAGCAGTAATATAATTTTGCTAGATTTCTCTATCATTAATTAATCCGAGGCACCGAGCACTCAACGTTCACTGTCTTGAGCGAGACGTGCGAGGGTGATGTTTTTAGTTTCAGAAATTAAAATAGGCCTAGCTACTTGAAATCGAGTGCGAACTTGAAAGACAACCGAACTTGAAAGACGTCGTCTGTCTCGGGCTGTCAAGTAATCTCATACATACTCGTACATCTACAGCAGCCAGAAATTCTAGGTCACATGGCATGCGGCATTCAATTATAAAATAATAGGCTTTTATCCAATAAGAATAAATAGGTTGGATAAAAGATTTTAATGATTAATCATGGCATGTAGATAACAAAACACAAGATTAATTTTTTTTAAATACAATTCTTTAAAATTATACATAGTCATGTGACAGCAAACACCAGTCAGATGTACTTTGAAGGTACTACGTCACGCCATATGAAAGGCTATGTAAGGTTACAAAAACAAGAACATGGAAACTTGCAAATACTTGCAAACTTGCAAATAGAAATATTATTGCATGTCACGGTTTGATGCCATTCAGGACGCCATAACACTTTGTTTTAGAAGTAAATTTGAATTGGTTTTTTTAAATGCAAAATACATAAGGTAACTAGTATTTTTTTTTTAAATAATACTTTCTTGGTGTAAATCAGAAACTAATGTTACGTATAAACCAATTTTTCAAAAGGACAAAAGCCTATTGAAGATAATAAAATATAAACTCAATAATATTTTGTTGTTAAAAATATTTTTTAATATTATAAATCAATAATATTTAAATAAAATATTAATTACAACTGCTCTAGCTATTATTCTTTGGAGTGATCAAAAAAGGAAGTTTACTTTTTTATCTTTTAGGCATTATTTTCAAGATAAGAACAATTTCGAAATGAAGAGTTTTGGAAAAAAATGTTTCTTCTAAATTCTAACAAAAAATATATTTTATGAAGATTAAAGTTTTCGCAGATAATCGAATCACCATGAATGTTATCAATATTGAATCGTCTGAAATGCAACTAGCACATTATAATCTGCTGAGATAGATTATAATACGATTTCATTTACTTGTGACCACATCATATACATCTTGTATAAAATCTGATACATTACTGATATGACTAGTCGTAAGTCGGCCCTTATGAAAAACACCATGTGTGGTCCAGATTACCTGCAATGCCAATATGTCCACAATCTACATACTTTATGTATAGTTGAAACGATTTATAGATACACTTCTCGCTAGTTATTTCTATTGCATCAAGTTTTACATTCAAATATATATACTTCGATATCAAATAAATTTAATATTTATGAAAAAAAAATTAATAATCATAATCATAATAGTAATATTTAAGTGTATCATGATAGCGAATATAAACACCTTAGATCATACAGTCTTAGGCTAAGAATTATCAATTGGACTTTACAACTAAATGAGCATATACTAGACTCTAAGAGTCTCAAGGTAAATTTGCAAACCACATCAAGAAAATACAAAATTCTTTCGTTTATGCTTCCGGTGGTAATATGTATCAAACTCAACCGACCAGAACCTGATATCTAGACATTCTTCTTAATCAGAGACTATTCTGGAGACTCCGGGTCATGCAAATGGAATATTGAGAAACTTTGGAACTTATATCTTCAAACGATTTGCTAACTATACATTTCGATCCTTATGCCTATGCTATTCTATTTGTCGTTGGTCAAAAAAAAGAATTAAGCACGATCCAACTACTTTTTTTATTACAATTCCTATTAAACATAGAATGTGTATAGAAAACACCGTCCAAACATCCAACATAATCCAAAAAAATCAATTTTTTGTACTTGATGACATCATCAAAATTATGCAAAAATGTTGTCCTATCTCATCTCCGATTATGTAACTACTCAATTTGGGTTCGATTTTTTAAATTTTACACATACGTGGTTAGTGACCAATGGTGATCACAACCCACTTTAAAGGTTTAAATCATCTCAGATCGTCCCTGAATTTAAAAAAAAAAATAATTTTTGCGCCAATTAAACTAGTAAATATACTCGATGTATTTATAAAAAACTTTATACACAATACGCGAGTTGGGCATTTTTGTAGTACATTGAGATCAATTCCGTTTCCAATAGGGGACCGGACTACATTTTTTTTTTTATCATTTCAGGTGATGAATTCTCACTGGGCGGGCAGAAAAGTGAAATTGGTATTTAAAAATCTTTACTAGTATGCAAGATATGAACGTTTAAAATTCCTAATTAAACAAAGAGGAAGATAATCACTAGTGACGTCATACGTAGGTATGACTTCTTCGTTTTTTAATCAATGTTAATTTCACTTTCAAATTTTGTGATGATAACAAGTCTAGTTTTACATTTTTATGGGTAATATGGCCAATTCGACATCAGGATTATCCTGAAAGAGATACGAAAGGGATATTAGCAGCTACACGAAAGTAAGTATTACTGATTTATCTACCTTTTAATTTTATCAAACAATTGAAATACACATTCTTTATTTAGGTGTATAAGATCTAAGATATCCACAGAATCAAGCAACCAATATGAATGTCACTAACATATATACTACGTTACAACGAAGTTGTAATTCTGTCTTGTGTTCAATATTTATTATATATTGATATAGCTTTGTATATTAAAAAATAAAAAATTATTTTAATAAAATATTAATTTTATTGAATGTATGAATGTATGTACGGACGAACGGACCGGGTCTAGTACAACGGACAAAGTAGAGATATGTGTTTAATATTTAAATTTCTGTATGATATATCTATTAAAAAGCCGCGCCGAGGCAAAACGACGTGCTGTTATGGGTATAGAAATAGTTAATTTATTTATAATCCCGGACGAAATTGATTTTGTACGAACAGAGTCAATGGAATCGCTTCGAACATTCGCTCTGGTAACAGAGTGCTTAGCTTTCTGAAGTATAACCATTGTTTCTTAAGGTCCCTTCTTTTTATGAGATTTATCATGCTCTAACGTATAAGATTAATATCATGAAATTAGATTTTCGCAAAATAGTGTAATAGATTATGTTCCGCAGAGCAATGTATTAGTCCACTTTTATTTCTAATTTGCGTAATAATCTACTCAGTTATGTTGATTTTTTGCTTCTATTCTTGGTTAATTTTCTAGCAATATTCAAATCAGTTACTTTTTATTACAGTGAGGTTTATTATTGGAGTACTTGTTAGCTATATAATTATTAATATAGAAAAAACAAGTGCAAACAAACAATTAACTGCGTCAATTGTTGAAACACCATGTATAGACAATGTTGATTACGCGATTGTTTGTTTTTTTACATCATGTAAGTAAAGAAAGATAGCCACTCTTACACACCAAGTAATAAGAGTATCTTTCTTCTCACTCCCTCAGTGTAACGTATAAATTTAAAATAAATACAATTCCTGTACACATACTATATATTGTTTCTAACCTAATTTTCGCAATCACGGGTAAACAGTGATGTTTTCGAAAAAATAATTGACAAAAGTTGTTTAGTTTTTTATAATATTTTTTTCTTTGAAACTTAAGTTCTCTCTCTAGCGATTTACATGATTGGTCCTACGGATCCAAGATCCAATTGACCTATGTTGCTCATTTAAGAACTTTACCCGCTTTTTACGTTCTGAGTACGCTATAAGAATATCTACTCGACATCTCTTTTCGTTTTTGAGTTATCATGTTTACAGACGGACAGACAGACAGACAGGCAAAAGGACAGGCAATGGACTAATTAGGAGTTTTTAAGAAACCTATATAAAATTTTTTCGTATCATCAATATTTTTAAGATATATACATGATATATATGAAAATTAGAGACATGTTTGGCTTAACAAGCAATTGCCTCCTCTATTTTCATTCAACGGATGTCTCGATAGCTTAACATAAGGCATAATAAAATATTTTATCTAACAATAAATTGTTTTTTGCTATTGACTTGAAATCGCATCCATAGAAAATAAAATCGTTTATTTGTCTCCACATTTTTCCCTGCATAAACAGAATAGCGTTTTGATAAATTATGTTACAATTTTATTATTGATTCTATATGGAAAGAGAATAAATATTTGACTGCATTCACAGTCAATATAAATTGTGCACCGGATGTCTCCACAAAGTTGAGTATAAACTCAGCCAGCAAGTAAGATTTGACATTTTTTCTCTACAAATTGTTTTCCTTTGACACATTTTATATTAAAATTGAGCGCCAATAAATGAAAATATTTTCAGATATGGAAATCGTTAATCCTGAAGATCCTGATCAGAATAATGAGAAAAACTTATTAAATTAGTATATTGTCATTAAAAAAGTAAAATTTTTTGTTCGATACAGTTTTCCGCAAACCGTACAGTTTAGCAAAAACGGACTGAAAAGTTTAAGCCGAAATTTTTCTCTCGTATAATTGTTTTATCGAAATCTAGGCAGTATCCGAAAAAAGTTTTCCAATAAATCCAATAAAAATCGTTCGTTTTTCTATAAAGACCGATTTAGTTCAAATTCAATGAACAAACTCACGAAAAGCTAGATTTTTGTTGTCACTTACTGTCTAAACCATTCGGTTTTTACAAAAAAAAAAAACCTTTCAAACAAAAAATGTTTGCATATTTATAAAGAACGACTTTCTAATTTGAAGCGTTCATCTAATTCTTGTCAGTTATGAATCAGAGTGAGGTTTAAATTGAACCTGAAAACTTAGATCGAATTCGATGTCGGTTTAAAATGTATCCTTTTGAAACTAATATTTTTCGTTTGAACCATTTTCTTCGATTAAATTTTTTTATCGAGTTTTAAGCATATGTCAACTTAAAAAGGCACACCATTTATATGGTATGAGTGTAAATATTATTTTTGTCCAAATGGGCTAAATAGCTAGATTGGGCCATGAAAATAAGTAAGTTCTTAATGTAATAACCGACGACGTTTGGTAAAGCGTTAGCGTATAAAAGTTAGCCAAGTCAAATGAAACACTCGTTATTATGCAATTGTAATTGCATATATTATGAACATAATGGTTAAATTATAGATACGATTCTAGCCCACACAATATTATTTATTCATATGATTGTAAAATAACCATGAATTTAGTTAAGAAAATCTTAATGGCATTCTAAAAATTTATTACATTTTATTTGCACTATAGTACAATAAAATTAAATATCTATAAGGAAAAAGTGTTGCGTCTTTGAAATTTGGCACAGTTGTTTATTAGGGTAAGCCAACATTGTATCAAAAAATCGACTTCTCAGAGAGAGTGGGGGTCTTTTTTTTTGGTGATATTAGTTTAAAAAAATTTTTAAATATAACTTGTTACTCATAAAATACTCAATTGAGATAATACTCAATTGACCTATGTTGCTCATTTACGAACTCGACCTCACTTTTTACGTCCTAAGCACACAAAATTTCAGCTCGATATCTCTTTTTGTTTTTGAGTTATCATGTTGACAGACGGACAAACAGACAAAAATTCAATTTGTATTCAAATTTTTTTAATTTATTACATTGGTTTTTTATAATTTATAAACAAAAATGATTTTTTAAATCTCCCCCCGCCTGAGTAGATTTTTCGGTACGAAGTTGTTACAACCAAATGAACAACTGTGCCAAATTTCAAAGATGCAACACTTTTTCCTTATATATTATTACCATGATTTTTTAAATAATTTTACTGTACTACTAAAGATAATTTTATCTAATGCTCGTTCGCTCTCAATAAAATGCTTCTTTAGTATAATTTATTTATTCGGTTTAATGTTACAGATTAAATTACTAGGGTTGTCAAATATATTCATTTAAAATTAAGTTCATAAAAGTAGAAACACTTTTCAGTGACTCAGTCTTATCTATTTGTCATAAATTGAATATAGCAGTTGATATTTCGACTAGCAAGCCAAAATATCATATTATAGTAATTTAATTTTATCTATGCATTTTCTACATTAATGAATGATGTAAAATTCCATTTTAACTGAATATTTGAGCCAAATAATATTTCCTATAAAATTTCCTGAAATTGATCCGAGAAATCGCTCTTTAAATGAATCCGTTTTGTGGGGGGAGAGGGTCAAAATTATGTTATGTGTAAATAAATACCTTTCGGGTTTTGCCGAAATTGAGGACAACATGTGTTTCTCGATTATTAAGAAATTGGAATTTGATAAAAATCCGTACATATAGTAAATTATTCCAAAAAAATCTGTGTGTGTGAAACCTTATATTTTGGATAATTTTTTAGCGTTTTCTCAAGAACTATTCATCTAAGGATCAAATGAATTGAATTTATGTATTTTTTGGAGTCTATAATCTCAAAGTAATAATCATTATTAAATATATAAGCGTTCTAATAAAAAGAACCGTTCTATAAAAATTCTTATAAACCCTGTTTAAACAATAAACCAATAATAATTAAACATAAAATATAATGATATATTTTTTTTTAAGTATTAAAAGTATCTTAAATATACAAAGTGTCCCAAAATCACCGGACCAAAATTAAACTGCATATTGAAACTACAATATTCCTTACAAAATTCTAAGTCGAAAAATCCTTCGGCGTTTTCGATTTTAACGTTAACAGTTATATTCGTTGGAAATAAAGATTACTGTAATTTATCGTTAAGGTTATATTTTCGGTTTAATATTTACAAGTTTACGTTCTAAGTTCTAGAATATAACGCTTGAATCAAGAACATATGTATTAATGACGTAAAACTAAAGTGGAAAGGTTAGCAGGAAAAATGGCGCTTATCTGAGCGAGGTCTAATCCTCTCAGTCGTTGCGTACTTTGTACAACGTATCAGGCTATCTTTTGTTTTTTCAATAAATTGAAAGTGATTGAAAATATGTTTTCATTCGCTTATGCAGCCTGATGCTCAGTACAAAGTACACAACGACCGATGGCTAGACTCCGCCCAGATAGGCACATTAAATTCAGCCACGGACGCTTAATGCTCGGCATTGAGTTTCATGTCCTTGGATTAAATTTTTTAATTTCAGATTTTTGAACTTAGCGCAAAAAATGATCTGGTGATAAATTAAAGTAAACTTTATTTCTTTCAACTTTGGTTTTTATAAAAATTTGTGTTTCTCAAATATTAATTGAGAAATTCTTAAAATTATAGCCGACAGTTAAAGAAGCCTTAATTGGTGCGTCCGATCGAAAAACGCCAAAAAACTTTACTTCTTAAAATTTCATAAAAAATTCGTCGTTTCTATTTTGTCCGATGATTTAAGGACATCCTGTATAATGAATAGATCATGAACTGAACGAATAATTAATATAAATATGATAACGTAATTCGGAAAGCATTAAACAATAACAATTATAATTATAATTATATTACTCTTTATAAATAATAATAATACGTACTTAGAAGTACTTATAACGTCTGTCAATTACATACCAAGTACAATTATTTATACATTGAAATAAAACAAATTATAATATTTATTGATAGTATTGAGGTTTATGTATGTTAGTTATATGCACAATATCAAACTCATTCAGACATAGACAGTTCAAATTCACAATTCGAAACATATATAAATGTTTTAGAAAAATTTTTATGTGTGTACATTTGGATATCACATATATGTTAAATACAGAGTTGGAAATCTTTCACGTCTCAGTTTTATAAACTGTTGAAATGTGATTTTACCATGCGAACAAAATTTTTGTACCCGATTTTTATTGATTTGGTTAGTAAACTTAAAAACTTGCAAACAAATAATACTCAAAGTATATGTGAAACACATATCAAGTTATACAAATTTTAGTCCCAGGTTTGTAACAGATTGATAATATAAGCAAAATTCTGGTATGCGTGTTAATAAAATCATCTAATTTGTCCATTTCCGTTTGTTCGTCCGCCTTTCTGTCTGTCTGTTTGTACGTCCGCCTGCAGTGCAAAACTCGAAAACGAAAACAGATATCGAGTTGAACTTTTTATAGCGTGCTCAGGACGTAAAAATTGAGTTTGATTTCGTAAATTAGTAACATAGGTCAATTGAGTTTTGGATCCGTAACATCCATCTTGTAAACCATGAGATAGAGATAAAGAGATAGAGCAAAAACTTTGGTGTCCATTTTTTCCAAAACTATAAAAGATAGAGAGTTGAAAACTTGTATGTAGCTTCAAATAGTGATTTTGTGGAATATTTTTTAAAAACACAAAAAAAATTATAGAAATTTTTATAATTTATTAAAAATAATGCAAGCTCGGACATCTAACACTTTCTACACAGGGTATTTCAACAATTAACTCAGTCAATTGTTTGTTTCCACTTGTTTCAGAATTTGATAAAATTTGATATATATGGTTCAATAATATCGCAGGAAATCGTTTCTGAAGTATATTTTGGAGAAATTATCAGCAATATATCGGGAATTAACTATCTAGTCTTCAAATGGATTGAATTTTTTTTTCTATCTTTTTTACCTCAAAAACAAAACAATAAAAAAAGAAAGCTACTGTCATCATAATATGTTCAAAAAAAATGATCGGAAGTTTACAAGTATCGAAAGGATTAAAAATAGATTATTGTTTTCTACAGTTTTTTCAACCCTTTCAATAGGTGCAAACTTTTCACAATTTTTTTTCACATATTGTATTGTCAGTAACTTTTTTACATGCCCAAAAATCATGGAAAATCACAATTTGAATAAATTAATAATATACATAATTTCCAATACTATATAAACATTATAGCATATAACGACCACATGCATGTTTAAAGCTCATTTTGATATAAAACTAACGTTTGTACGTTGTTAATATATCAGTTGACTAGCCATGATCTCTATCCGCTAAGAAAAACATTACTTGCAATTACATGCAGTAATTCACATCAAGTCTGTCATTGAGAATAAAAACGATTAAATATGTCTAGTCAAGTTTAGTTAATATACCAAGGAAATCAATAATTCTCTAATAAAATACATGTAAAACTGACAAAATCAACTATCAAATCCAATAAACTTAAAGATCGATAAAATTTACTTCCGATATGAAATTTAATAATTTTTGGATTGGTAAATTAGTTTTAACGACATGGCAAACCAAAAGCATTTTTATAAATGGAAATAACATAAGCCAAAATCCAACCTTAGCTTGATTAACGTCACACGGTTTTATTTAAACCGAAACTTCTCATAATCAAAATTCGCACCAGAGACCTTTGACAACAAAAACGAAGCTCTGGAGAATTAAGGTTTCGAATAATTTTTTGATTAACCATTCAAAGTGTTATTTATAAAACTCATACAACCATTCACAACAACAATTTTTCATTCGATTTCTCAAATTAATTCGCCTTTCATTAAAATTAGGGAAAGGATACGATTTCAAACAAAATAAGTTTTAAGTAAATTTTTTCAGTTTATTTTTCCCTATAGCGATTTTGTCCAATTATGGGAGATAATTGTTTATCGATTGTAGTATTATAGATGTAATCATACCGTAATTTTACATTCCTTTATTTCTGCGCTGGGATAAACACTCGACCCACGAACCCATATAACAAGAACGTGAAACTCATATGCCGAGCTATAAGCATCCGTGGCTGAATTTACGACGCCTATCTGGGCAGGGTCTAGTCATCATTCGTTGCGTACTTTATACAGGCTGTCTTTTTCTCGAACGAGTTTCAACTGATTTACAAAAAAGGCAAAAAATTGAAAACAAATTCAGCCTGATGCGCCGCACAAAGTACGCAACGACCTAGGGCTAGATCTCGTCCAGATAGATGCCTTTTTTCCTGTTACCCTCTCCACACGAGTTTCACGTCCTTGTTATATGGGTTCGTGACTCGACCATATTGGCAAATCAGGTGACTGTCAAACTTCAAACATATATTGTAAGGTTATATTTTGTAAACGAGGATGACTTTTTGTAAAATGGTGGAGAGCTGATATCAAAGATGGCGGGTCGTTTCCTCGATAATGTTGATTGATGTGTATTAGTTTTATGCGTACGAACACGACTTTAATACTTTATTTCACTATGTAATTATAAAGTGTAGAGTATATAAGAAAACAATTTCCGTTTTAAAAAAAGAGTCCAAAAAGTGAATTAAATGTAGATGGCACTGGTGTACTCAAACCAATTAAAAACAGTCAGATAAATATCTAAATAAGTTGTTAGAGAAGGATAAGGAAGTAGTCCCTATTTTCATGAGCACCATTGTGGCCATGTACTGAAACATATTTTTACGTTTTTTGGTGGGCACTTTTTGAGTTTAAAAAGCCATATAAGATTGTTATCCTTTATTTCTACCATCCATATATGTAACATTTCAGTAGTATCCTCTACCTACTACGTACCCAACGAATAATTACAAGGTTATCGTGTAATATTATTTTGCTTTTTATTATAATTTCCACATTTTCCAGAATTCAATTTATACAAAGAATTTCCAATTTTCATAGCTGAATAATCCTTAATTAATTTCAACAGAATATCCTAGGCAAAGATATTCTGAGACACTCTGTATATAAAGTGTTATTAAAATATAAAATAACGCACCATATATGCGTTACAACAGTCGAATACAAACATTTTAAACCACATAATTTGTTATATAAAAACAAAGAATCGCACATAAAGTTTAAAATTGCAACTAAACACCTGATGTTCATAGTTTAAAAAAAACGTATCGACTCTATTTTTTATGTATATTGGTAGATTTATTTCACGTTCAAGATTTGTGCATACTGAATATGTATATCCGTAAGATTAAGAATAATAGGATAGCATTGCAGAGTGCTAGGCACCACAACTGTGCGGTATTTATACAAACGGAATACATATATAATATTATGTATAGAAAATTCTTATATGGTCACTAATGGACATTTTATACATATATTATTATCATAGAGCATGTTAATATATATAAATTATAAAATTATACAAAGCGTTTCAAAATTATTATAGGGGTTTCAGGTGTTTGTCTCCGTACAATATTGTAAAAATGTTGTGTATCTTGTAGTAAATAAAATTGCAACACAGTCGACATTTTTTTATTTGCGCTTCACAAATTATTTTTTGGCACTGATAAACACACAATAGATAATCATATTCACCAGCCATTATGGGTATAGTTGTTTATTTATCATTACGATATGTTTTATTAAAAATGAGAAACTACTTTTAGTATGTATATCTCCATATATCGGCTTTCGATGTTATTAAACTTTTTTGTAGCTCATTTTTACTAGTTGACGCTGGGCATATCTTGTATTTTTTGATCTAGATGGAATCCTAGTTTGACGCTCAAAGTCAGCGTCAAGCGTCATCATGAGGTTACATCTTAACAGCGATTATTGTTAAGAATAAAACTTATTTCATACGCTTTTGATGAGTTACATCATACTATAGTTTTTAAAAAGGATCAAATTATTAGCTGCAATAATATTTTTATTATTATTAAATCACTTGATATGCACGTACTACGCCTTAAAAACGCAAAAAAATTATGGAACAGAATTATTACTAACACAATGATTATTGTGTTATTTTTATTCGATATAAGCGAATTTGTTGGTAGCAACTAGACCTGGATTACTCCAGTTTTAACAGATAAAATGCATCTGATAAAAAGCCAGAGATATGATAACATTTACAGCCAATATTCGTAGAGAGCACATCATATGGTCGATCAACTGAGCCGATCATAGCGCTCGATGCGGACAAAATTTCGTTAAATCATGCTCACGTTCAGAATTAAAATAAATTTTATATTTAAATTTTGTATATAATAAATTCCATTTTATATCTGGAAGATTAAATAAATAATATGAATATTTAAAAAATTTAACAATAACAGTTTTTGATAGATGAAATCTGTCTATTTGATAGTTCATATAATATTTGCTTTCGTTATTGTGTTTATTCCACTTACTTTTGCCGGCTGATTCAAGGAAAAAAATTTAATTCAACTTAGACTGTAACTTTTATATACGAAGAATATATTTTTTACTTTAAATTCTATTTTTATAATAAAAAATTGGTTTCCAACACATAGTAACTAACATTTTAGAGCATGATTTAATGTTGTCGTCAGATGTCGTTTCCATCGTGCTCTCTATGAATAGATTATAGATGATTTTGTGGATAAATAATAAAGCACCAAATAGAATTTTAGTACCAGAAATATTTCTAAATTTATCAATTGAGCGTAAATTATTTCAAATTTAATTAAGTGTTAATTTTTTATCGCCTGTAACCATCTTAATCATACACTGTACGTCCGGTATTTTAACGGTATTATTATGATAACAAACTTAATTAAGCTATTTACCATCAGAATCGCTCATCGTATTTAGCCTGTAATCAGAGAAAATTAAAAAATAATCGCACTTTTTTAAGTTAACAGACCGATGGCAGTTAAGACACAACTTTTTATTTACATAAACAAACGCCCTTTTAAAAATAACTGATGATTGGCACACTTATAACTCAAGCGAACACTTTCAATTTTTGTAAAGGCGAACAAATATTAAATATAACAAAAAAAAAAAAAAAAAAAATACTCACTCAGGATAGGATGGAAATTCTTTTTTCTCTTTCAGGGATTCTTTAATTGGTAATGGTTTTGCAGCATTCATTAAAGCTTCATACTTAAAAAATGATAACAATTTACATTGTTTACTTTTGCTTAAACCCTTTAAAGCTTTTTTTGCTGTTGCCTCATTTGGCAAACACACATAGGCACTTGACTCGTTTATCCAAACAACTGAGATGCGGCCTATTGAAAAAATGTAAATATTAAAAAAAATTACATAGAATTCTGTAAGCAATATATCAATTTTTACTTACCATAGCCATGAAAGAATGTTTCAATATCTTTAGTTTTCCAGTTACTGGAAAATGATGCATGCAAAATGTGATCCCGTTTTGGTTTCACTATAAGTGGAAAATGAAATTTATTAGATTCAAATGATTAAAAAGTCCTTCGTACATGAAAATACCCAAGCATCTGAGTAATGGTTCGTACAGAAGGCAGTTTTGAATAATTTCTGAAGTATGCTCTTTTCGCGTACGATTTTAGATAGTATCTCATAAACTGCTATCGCCAAATTATCAATTATTGAAAATGTTCTTTGTATTTTGAATTGAATTCATCTTTTTATACAAAGATCATATAGAAACTGGATGTTTTAAATATATCTTTTTAAAGAAAATGAAAGAAAACTGTATTCATTAGTAGGAATGAAATTTGAATGTCTGTGTAATTATTGGGGCAGAAATTTTTCCAACGCTTTGTCTTTTAATTGATCCAAGGGTTCCGGCAGTGAATTTGAAATATTTGAGCATCTGCATTTAGGAAGGGTCTGAAATTAATCGTTTTACGTTTACAACTTACAATCAGCACCTCCAATATTCATATATGGAATATCGGTTAATTTGAACACAAATATTCTGAAAATAAAATTAATATTTATTAGTTCCTTTTTTTTTTCGTAAACTTGATTTAACTTTTTTCTAACTTACTTATTTAGATAAGGATCTAAAACTGAATAATCGAGTGGAAAAACACAATCTGTAACAATATATTCGAATGAATAAGATTTATGTAGATTTATTTTTAAGATTTAAGTACTTTATTGGTAAGGATTTTTATTACTTAAATATATGACTTCTTAGTTGAATTAATAATAAATAGAGCATCGAAAAAATGAGTTTCGAGTTCGCAAATGCAACATAGGCCAATTGGGTCTTGGGCCGCGGGACCCAACTTGTAAACTGTAAGAGATAGTACAATGGTATAAACGTATAAAATGTTCCTTAATAAACAACTTTTTTATGAAACATTTTTTCGTAAACCATCATTATTTAACCGTGAAGGAGCAAATTAGGCAAAAATTTTGGTGTCTATTTACTCCTCAACTGTAATGGTAAGAGAGTTGAAAATTTGTAGGTAGTTTTTTGTGATCGATTTTAAAAAACGAAAAAAAGATTTTATAATAATATACAAGATAATTAACTCAATCAATTGTTTATTTTGACTCGTTAAAAATTAAATTTTGTTTTTTTATTTTAGCACATATCTATTCAACTTAAAAGATCGTTAAGTTTGACTTG
The DNA here is from genome assembly GCF_905475395.1 of Chrysoperla carnea. NCBI lineage: Eukaryota > Metazoa > Arthropoda > Insecta > Neuroptera > Chrysopidae > Chrysoperla > Chrysoperla carnea. The sequence goes on from NC_058339.1 coordinate 52,628,078, forward strand.
TGTAATTTACAGTTTAAAATTTTATGAACTTCATCAAAATACCATTTATATTCCGCATCCTTAACTAATGGTTTTCATTAGATTTGCACAAAGATTAATACTGGAATTTAAAAAAATATTAATTTTCCCTATCCCTTATAAAAGGCATGTTCTGTACAATGTTTATACTGTTTAAAAAAGAATGAATAAATAAATTGAATTAAATCATTTGATACAATTATCTAAATTAGTACTTCAATTCGTAATAAATTTACTGAGAACTAAATATGGATTTTCCCTAAATTTTCTATGAGTAACTTACCAATAAATTTTAGCATAGATAAAAATGAAACACCCGTAATAAATGCATCATATGCAGCTTCATGACCTTTATCAGCGGAAACTGTATAACCTTTTCCACCAGACACTACATCTGAAAATTGAAGAAAAAATTCAAATTTATGTGCCCTTTTAATCGATAATCGTTAAAATGATAACCAAAATTACCTATTTCTGGATTTTCAAAAGTCGACACTAGATGATTTAAAGTAGAAAAACGAATTTTTTCGTCAAACGGTGAACAACTTGCCATATGTTTAGTATCTAAAATACTATTTAAAAAAAATTATTAATTTCAAAAAATTATCTATAATTTAAATAAAAAACTTACTTTGGAAAACATACACTGATGATATCCTTAAAACTATAATAATCGTTGGGAATTTTTTGTAAAAAATGATTCGTTATATGCATTATATCTAAAAACATGTTATGTCCAACCACTAATTTACCCTGAAACAAATCATAAAAGTTTTCAGAGTGAGAATGTGATATCAAATTACATTCAAATTTACGTACAAATTTTTCTAATTAAATCTTTTTGGAAAAAAGCCACAAACCTTCCATAGACGAACATTTAACAGATGAATTTAGAAAACTTAAATTTAAATAATGCATTTCAATTTCTTGCAAATAGTTTATTTCTTTATTTTCACTTTCAGACTTCGATATAAGATATCTCAAAAATTTTACTCTTACTTTCCGTCTAATTCTATGGCGTTCTAACAAAATTGGATATCAAAAATGGAAACTGTCATCAGGAATATTCTTACAAAAATTATTTTTTTGAGAACTATCTTAACTTACCGATTCCGATATTCGTCGAATAACATAAGACACGCCAACAGCTTGTTGCAAATTCTTATCCTCTTCAAGTTGCTTTTCATTTTCTCGTTCTTGTTGTTGTTGCTTATTACCTCGTAAATATGCAACAACTGTGCACATACTATTAGATTCCTCTAAACTCGATTTTATATCAAATCCAACTTTTCCCTTAAATTTTTCGGCAACATTATTATAAATTACTCTTCGTAAATATGAATTATATTTGCCCAACACAAGTTCTTCGTTTGGTTCGGCTGATTTTAAAAACTCTTCAATTCGTTTGCTGAAAATAATTATTATATTTATAGTGCGAAGTATCCTTCAAATTAGTTCTAATTGTACAAAATTAGAACTAATTTTGTACAATTAAACATTTTATTTGTGAAAATAACACAGTAACACATATTTCTGTAAAGCTAATAATACCCATAGCAACAATTGTTCAAGTAACGAAAATAGTCGCAAACTAGTTAATTATCATCGACATGATAAAATGCAAGATACTCGTCAAATGAAGTATACTTGATGGACTGTTATCATCTCTCAAGACAATCATTTCGGGAATTCAAACTATTCGCCCAAATTTGTATGCAAGTTAGTTTTAACAAGTGAAAACAAACAATTGACTGAATTAATTGTTGTAATACCATGTATAGACAGTTTTGGTGACGCAATCGTTTGTTTTTTGACGCCACGTAAATAAAGATTTCCACTCTTAAATAGCCACACACACATAACTGATATTCCCATATTAATACATATTACAAATTTTTCACCTAATTAAAGCCCTCGTGGGTAAACAGTGATGTTTACAAGAAAATGTTTCAAACAAAAGTTGTTTATTTTTTTATAAGGAATATTTTTTACATTTAAACATTTGTTCTATCTATAACGGTTTACAAGATTGGTCCTACGGACCCAAGACCCTATTGACCTATGTTGCTCATTTACGAACTCGACCTCACTTTTTACGTCTTAAGCACACTATACAAATTTCAGCTTGATATCTCTTTTCGTTTTTGAGTAATCGTGATGACAGACGGACAGACGACAGACAGAATACGGTGATACGGAAATGGACTAATTCGGTGATTCTACGAACACCTAAACCAAAATTTTTTTCGTAGCATCGATATTTTTAAGCGTTACAAACTTGGGACTAAGCTTAATATAATATGTATATTTCATATACATGGTATAAAAATGTCCCGAAATGATACATTCTTTTTAACTGATCCAACTAACTCTGACCTGAGATACGCTGAGCACATGATTTTGAATATAAAATAAATTATATAAAAGTACCTAATAGACTCCACCTCTATTTGATCTTGTTCTTTCAAATTTAAAATATTATAATCGTTATTTTGATTATCCGCTCGTTTCTTTCGTTTATCATCTAACTGTTTCTTGTATGTTTCTTCTTCAGCTTTTGTTAAATATGAAATACCTCCATGAAATACTTTATTGAAATCAAAACCAGTTGATGCAAGAAATGATATACTTTGAGATTGGCATAAAAAGTTTACATTACGATTAAGGCCAGGAAGTGGTATTGGAAATATGTAAAAATTGAATGCTGATTGTTTAAATTTATTGGTATTTACATCGTATCTAGAAAATTATATGATTTGTAAATATTTTATCGAAAATAACCAAATTTCGGGTAACTTACTTGAATGTTACTAAACCTAATTGTAAAAGTAAGAATTCTGATGATCCATTTTTTAATTTTTTATAATAATCTGGTAATGTATCAAAAATTGTTGGAGTTTCATTACTATTAATGCCAGTAAATTCAGTATCAAGTGCGATAAAATCACATTCATCTATACATGTCTCGATAAACGGGAGTAAATCTTGAAAATCTAAAAACATAAATTTTATGAATAAAATGAAAATTTAAATATAATTAGTTAAAAATTTATTTTATTACTTGATCTATTAACTTCCATTTTCTATTATTTTGAATAACATTTATTTACAACGTAAATTCCAACCTCTATAACCAAATATTTTTATTCCTGTTGTTTTTACCAGAGAATATATCGGTTTACTTTTATATAGTCTTTGGTTTTTACTAATGTAATCATAAGTTTTGAGGTCTGTAAACTTAGACCACCAATGTTGATAGCTTATATGTATAGGTCGCAGTCAACTCTCTTAATTATCAGTAGACTTTTTCATTTTAAAAAGCGATTACCTTTTGTTTCGGACAGTTTGTTAAAAAACTAATGTGATAAAATGAATAACAAATATTTTGTGTCTTTGTCCAACTTATTATTATCTGCTTGAAACAATAATGAATCGTAATTTAATGAAAAGGTCTATTAACAGCCTTGCCGTTTTACTATGGAAAATAGAGAGAAGGAGCACAATCTTATATGGTTGTTTGATTCAAAATAACATTGAAAAGACGCTCGCGTAGCTAAGTGTGTGTATATGTATGAACTGTATATATATTAACTGTATTTATATGTATGCATGATCCTCTGGAACACCATCTGGAATGCCATCTTAATTAAATACAATTTTCACTTTCTCAACACAGAGATTGTGCTCCTTCCCTCTACCCTCTATACTTTTTACATAGTTGAAGTTTTAAAGTCATAGAGATATGAAAATAGAGAACGCTAGCCTGTAAGTGGATGCGATATGCGAAGGGAGAGAGAGGACTACCAGTAAGTTCCCCTATGTCCTTGTCTAATACAACTACTTACTAATACATTGTATATGTAGATATGATTGTGACAAAGACACAGGGGAACTTACTAACAGTCTTGCATCCACTTACAGGCTAGCAGATCCCTCGCGATCTCTATGTGTAATATTCTATGTTTGAAGTTTTTATTGTTAACTGAACGGCTAAATAATCTAATTGGCTACGACATATATACAGCATTACAATATTTTATTAAAATTTTAAGAACTGATTACTTATTTTATATGCATTTGATAAGTATAATTGATAAAAACTAAAATTGATTTGCTTTATTACGCAAGTGCTCATTCGTTAAGTAAAATTAATGCGCTTATAATTTTTTACTGAGGGGAATTTTTAATTTATATAACAGATTATAGTTTTTTTATGTAATAAATTATAATCTGTGACTTATACTAATAATTAATAGAAAGAAAATTTTATGCAAAAGTTAAAATATATGGCAGGATGACGATGAATTAGTCTACGGAATTTAAATCAAAATTTCAGGGGAGAAAATCTTACAGACCCTTCGATAAAAACTGATTAAATGAAAAAAGATTCAGAATTCTCTCAATATAAAATAATTCATAGTATAAGATAGACCATAGATAAATAATAATAATTTTATACTAAACTTACCTTTTAAAATTAACTTACCTTTAATTTTTACGATATACAATAACAAAAATTGCCTCCTCTAGTAAACATTTTAAACTCTTTGTGAAGCAACCCAATTTACAAAAGCTGTATAAAATTATATTTATACAAAACTTATTCCAAAGACAGTTTCAATTTACGGTCTTTAAATGCACAATAAAGAACACTGAGCGTTGAAAAAATCGTAATACTATTATTTCGGGTGTTATTTATTGAAAAATTTACAAACAATTTTATATAAACTAACAGAAAAAAACACATATATGCGTCTAATGAAAAAATGGAAAATTTTTGATGATATGATGAGAAAAAAATCAATGAAAAATAAAAATGATTTTTTTTTTATACATTTACGATTGTGTAAGCTAATAATAATTATTATACAATATGTACGTTCAGAATGGAGCTACTTCTTGTGTATATTTTACATGATTTTTTTATAGCACAAATTAGAAATCGTATAAATATATTTTTAAAATTTTATTTTTACTGCATTAATGCCTTTTTGTATGTGCAACTTATTTTAGCATTTGTATTCGCTTATTTTTTATTTTTTTTAAATTAAATATTTTACTTTTTTAAAAGAGGTATTGACGATCAAAAAGAAGAAAATCTTATTTGTATAAAAATAAGATAATTGGAAATGGCTACAAAAGCGTTTTCTATTTTAGAAAAACCCATACCTAAATATGTGTTTAATTTTATAAGTAAAGAAACCCGTCTTAGTAAGGTAGAAAATGTACGTTACTCGATCAAATTCTTTGAATTTGAGATATATTGTAATTTAAGATTTTCCTTTCCCTCAAAAGCTATCTTTGATACAAAGCAAAAATTAATTACAAACTCGAATGAGACGAAAATTAAATTGCAAAGTGAAAAAATGGATGCGTATCGAACCGTCGTTGGGAAGAGACCCAATTATTTTTTTACACGTTAAGTGCCTCACCATCAAATCACAAATCGTGATACTACTGTTGTACGTTTTTTTTAAATAAGCCTAGTGTTTTCAAATATTAATTTTGGTAATAAATGTTAGAGCCTAAATCAGGATATACAATATTCCTCAAATTAAGATTGACTGAAAATCATTCTCCATAAGTTTTACAGCGATTTCTTTGAAATTTTTTTAGCATTGTTACGCAATTTTTGTTTTATTCAAATAAACTTGTTACGGCTTAAATATTTCCTAAATAGTTTTTAAGAATAAGATTTCTTAAGATTATTGAATTAAAAATCGGAAAACACAAAAAGATCATGAATATGTTTTGATTTTTATTTTCGATATAATTTTTCAATGGCTGCAGGGTATTTGACACTTTTGGAAATAAAATATGAATATTTCCAAATCTTTCTTGGGTTTCACTGTTGGGAATACTCCTGCATAAGTATTAAAAATAAAAAACTTAAAAGATAGCAAGAACATTATAATTTTTTTCTAAGCTTATCAATCTCTTTTTAGAAAAATATTAATTAGTGGCTTCAATTCAATAATGGTATTAGCTTTTCTTTGAATGGGGTGTGGCTACAATATTCAAAACATTTTCAATAACATATTATTTAAATATTTGTTTAGATAGAAAATTAATAATTTTTCCTCTAAAGTCATTTTATATAGGTTATTGATAAAATCAATAACCTTGATTAACATAAGTTTTTTTAAATATTCAAAGAATTAGCTCACTTGCCAAATACCCTTAAAAAACGTTTTGTACTATAATAAAAAGATTTGAAATTTGTAGTTCGTATAGATTTTGAATCTTTTTACTGTACTCATTGATTGAATAATTAATTCATTGGTCTAAGACTTGATTTATTTGATTGAATTTATCAAAATGTTGTTATCGCTGCCATTATTAATTATAACACATAATAAAACTAATCGGAAATTGCCTGTAGAGAAAGCAACCGTTAAACCACAAGCTAACTAAAATGACGAAAATGGCTGCCAAAGTTAGCTACAGAATCCTAACTTACAGTAGTTGCATTCGCCAATTTGACGAGACTCATCGAATACATATAGCTAGTACATAGTTTATATTAGTACCTCAGCGTTAATTACTTCCTTAGTGGTAGTAATAATTGCTTTCGAGATCAATGGTTAAACGCAAAACCGAATGGATTATAAACATTACGCTTATTTAAGATAAATTATGCGTTTAGAATAATAATTAAGAACGTTAAGTTTAACTAATGCGAAACGCAATTATGGCTAATGAGTTGAGTTGTGGTATCGCTCTTCTTAATAGCTGATCATTGTACATTAACGATCCTATAAATCAACCCGACAAACCCATTAGTAAAACAAATTTTAAAAAAATATCATTTATTTTAATCTAAATATAGAGTCAGCTCGTATAAATAGCATATATAACTATCGTTAACAAATCAATTAATAGTTAATATATAAGTAAATAAAATTTGAAATTTAACTAGCTATCGTTTCAAAAAAAAAAAAAAATCCCCCTTGGATACTAAAAATCATATCGGTATATCGGTCAACATGCATTTGAATCATACCTAAGAATATGGACGTAACCGATTTAATCAAATAAATCAAATCCAAAGTAAAGTGACTCAGTTCGGCTGATTTAAAGATTGATTAGAAATAAAATATAAACTTGATTTTTTCATTCATTTGTGCTTAATCACTGTGTACATATTTTATGTTGGACATAAATTAAAAACTAATAAAAATGATTATTAATTATATAATTACAATGCATTATATAACAATTTCATAATAATTTGTACAATTTATATATATTTTGTAAATATGTATACATTTTAATAATATGGCGTAAAATACAAAAAAAAATAGTATGTTGATTGCATGTTGTAATTTTATTAAAAATATAAACGACATTACTAGAGATCCGCCGTATATTAATAGAATTATTCCGCTTTTCAATAAATAATTTATTTTCTTATACACAACAATTCGCTCAATAAAAAATACAATTCGCCCAATAAAAAATGATTTTTTACATGCGAGAGGCAATAATGAACTAAACGATAGCCATCAGCTGACAAATTTTATTGGTTCTTTTATGTATTAAGATACATAGTGTACTTTTTGACGTGTGCTTTTCTAATTTCGTTAATTTTTGTAAGAATCTCACACGTGTTTAAAAGAACGGTAAAAATCGAGTTCATGTAGAATGCAATGCACACGAGTGGTATTTTACAGAAGTACGGATTTTATAAACAGCTGATCAATTTCATAAAATAATTAAAATATACATCGACATTTTTCACAAAACTAGAAATTTTTCAGCTATTTTGTATTAAAATTTAATTTCATTACAATTTTTTATTCGAACTTTTGGGATATTTTACTAATACAAGTGATGTTTCGACTTATACTGAATATATAGTTAAACCCATAGACATTAAAACACACTTTGCTACGTGTATGTTGAGGATATTGATCAAACGTAGAAAAGCTTGAGACAATCAGTTTGTATGTCCTATTAATGTCTTTGTGTAAGAAGATAGAACTTCGTTGTCAAATGCTTTATTTTTTGTACTTTTACGATCATTTTTCAGACAGCATTAACAATCGAACAGTGATGTCTATGGTTACACCTTTATAAAAACCGCCAGCTCAAGTAATATATGAATGCTGTTATTTGTTTACATTGACCAATTTAAGCTCTATAATCGGCAAAACGCTGCCATATCGGTTAACGGTATAAATAAATCGAGCCATTGCCATTGAAGATATAATAAAGATTATTCGTTTCAAAAATTATAATTAAATACTCAATGTTGTTGTGTATGAAAAAACCAACTCAATCACAAAAAAGACGGAAAATTAAATTAATATGCGCATTGGATATTTAGACACACCGAAAAACAAAAAAAAAAAACTAATAAATGCAACAAAAAACATTCTGATGCAAAATTGCTTTTTATTTAAGGCTTTTCTCTTTAATAAATTTGTTGACTAGCCAAAATAAAAACATTTAAACGGTACATCATATTTTTTTATACAATATGTTTTCAGTAAACACAGCAGCTTTTTTTATAAATATAAACAGCAGCTTTATTTTATTTTATACATAACAAAGAATTGAAGAACATAGAACCAGCTATGTACTTAATTAATTAACAATTCATTTATTTTTTTATCATTAATTATATTCCAAAAGAAACAAAAATAGTATTGCAAATTTTGTTTTTTGTATAATGCAATATATGTTGGTCCGTGAATTAAAGGCACTCGCATACGACTGTCTTACTTGAAGAAAAAAGTGTTTACTCGTTAAGGCATTTTTTGTTCATTCCACTAGTAATTTATGTTAAAGGATATAAATAAAAGTGAAGACGCTTTGTATTACATAAATTTTATTACTCGTAAAACCTTTTTTTTTATAATTGTAAACAATATGTACTAGGAACGAACAAGATACGTATTTTACAAGCCTTAACTCGTTCAATACTCAATATCGATGCAATTATTCGATACAAGGTAATACAAGGCAGTTGGGTGGCTACACTACAGGCTTTGCACCAAAACAATCTAAAAAAAATTTGGAAATGCTGAAATAATTAAGTTTCCAATCATATGTCGAATATAACCGATAAAATGCCAGTAGTAGTAAGATGATTTTGTATATTTGAATACAAAATCCAATAGTTCGCGTTTTCTTGAATTATTTTCATCTCACCCAGGAGTGTATTCTACCCGACTTATACCTTATACCTGAAACGATTTTATTTCACCGTCTAAAATTACGATGGTAAAATAAATCGATATCGAACAAATCTTTCTTTATTTAAATTATTGAAGAAAATATACCTTGTAAATTTTTTTTTTATTAAAGCACAGAAGTCGTTTGAGAGTTGCAGCAATTTTTTTAAAATTAAAACTTCTAGTGAATAATATTAAGGTTTATAACAACAAGATGAATTACAAATTAAATCACATTAGATTTCGAGTAAGCATGTACAAATTATCAATTTTTAAATACATTTATTTGTGTTCGCTGTCACTCGGTTGCGCTCTTTACACTTCATCATTCAACAACGATGAAAATTTCGCGTGACTCTATTAACTTACTATTTCGGCTGCGGAAAAATAGCCAAAATATACCTGCAAATAGTTTAGTTAACCAGAATTTTGAAAATCAGATATGTGGTCGGAACGAGTACGAACTTCCATCTCTTGATGGCTATAAATACTCTCAAAAAACCGGGCGAAATTTATTAAAAATGTTGTTAAGTCGATCCAACGTTCTGCAACAACTTTACACACGCCTTTCAACATGCATGAGAATTCTTTAGTGTATTCGATTTGGAGAAAATCACATTGAACATTTAACCATATAACCAGAAATTATAAACAATGCCAGAGTTGGGAACGTAAATTACCTTATTTTAATGTAAAATATTTGTCATTCTTTGAAGTCAAATATGTTTCGAAAATTCTCTTCACACATTCCGTTAGACGTTTTAAGGGATGAGTTTAAATGATAAACACTGAATTTCAAGCATGGATGGAGCGGAGCGCATTATGATTCGTTGCAATTCTCTGTATATTTTCGAGACAAAATATTCTCGTAATTTATTTCAATCTATCTTGCAATGTTACATGTAGTAAAATCTATTAGATGGCACGATAACTATATTAAAATGAAATTAACGTTTATGAGTGATAAACGGTTTGTTTGTACTAACCTACTCAACTCTGATCATAAAGCAATACAACCTCTAAAAGTATCTAAGAGTCAAAAAAACAGTTGAATAACATGATTTAACTTTTTTTAAATTGAGATATTAAAAATTACTCAATAATTGTTGTTATAGAGCGTAGTCGAAGAGTTCACTTATGATTCCTATCAGTACAAATTTAAAAGTTTAATTATAAATTGTATTAATTACATTTTTCATTTCATAATCGAATTTTATTGCATAAATTCAATGAACGCAAAATGATACTAAATTTAAAAAAATATAATGTTGTTATTTCCATCTTATTTGTTATTTTCAATAACCATGATAATATATACACAGTATACAAATGATATTTTTTTAACCCTCGAACCAAAAAAAAGGGTGTTATCAGTTTGACCGCGATGTGTGTGTCTGTATGTGACACTTGATGCGCCTAAACAGAAAACATTTGGATTTTTTGTTTCGTTTGAAAGGTGATTTAATGGGAAGTGTTCTTAGCTATGTTTCAAGTGCGAGTTTAAAGTTCCGTACCTGGAACAACTATAAAATTGGCGATGATATTTAAAATCAGTTCAGTTTGGAGAAAGTTCTAAAAAAAAAGGTAATTCATTCATATACAATGCACTACACCAGCCCATCACAACTATTAATTAAATAATTAATTTTTGTTCTGATGGCGGGAATTGAACTCGCCCTAGGCATATCGCAAACGGAATTGGTTACGCCTTAACCAACTGAGCTACTAGGGTAACCTTCGTTGATTAGTTCAAGAACAATATTATAACTTAAAAAAACAATGGGAAAACAATTTTGAAATTCTGTTTTTTATCACTTTTTAACTTGAAACCTTACGCAATACCATTTATTTCGAATAGTAAATTTACATTCGAATCCTCATGGAAATAAAAAGTGAGTTCTATTCCACAGATAATACACAATAGTTATCAAACAGACGCTTACATACCATAGATAGTTCAAAGTAATCAAACTCAAAAATCATAAAGTAGCCTCAAAATATTATCCAGGGTAGACGTCGAAAACCGTTATTAAAGCCTGTGGTATATATGATGCTTTTTAAGGACTCACGTATAAGATACTAACAAAAATTATGAATAGTGGTTAATAATTCACAAGGATGACATTAAAATTTACAACTGAAAACAGCTACATCTATACTGTCCATGGCTCTTTCCAACTAAAAGAAAGCATGAATCTACGCCGTAAATGTAGTAAGTGATGTAAGATACCCAAAACGGGTAATTTTTATTAAAGCCAAAGCAAGAACAAGTTGAAACAAGGTATTACAAAATTTTTAGGTTTTTTTTTTTTTTTTTTTTTTTAAATAATATTCTATTATAATTCATAAATGAACTCAATACGACATCACTTTGAATAGAATTTTTTTAAATAGTACAAATAAACTTGTAAATAAGTACATGTACTTTAATTTTCATAATTTTGGTACAACATATATTATTCGTTTTAATCACATAATGTATATAAATACAGAGAAGTTTTTTTACATAATTATAGCATCCTGTATTTATACACTTATGAATCATACATGTAAACTAACAAAAAAAAAGGAAACAAATTACAAACAAGCCTTTTTTACAGAATATTATATAGAAATTCTAAATACATTCGATAATTTCAAGATATTAGTTCTTAGAGTTATTTTAGATCTTAAAAGACCTTCAATTAATTTATTCACAAAATTAGATCTAAAAGTTAAGTTAGTTTACTAATCATGTCCGAAATTTATTTTCAAACGATATTTCATAAAGAAATTTAAGTTTGTTTCCAAACTATAAAATGGACATTATTTTTATGTTTTTTGAGCTCAATTTATTTTATAAAATGGCATTCAAAAGGAATGCTTTTTAATTTTTTTGTCTGATAAGTTCTCAATTAAAAGTTATTAAGTATTTAAAGCTAAATGATGATTACATTTAAGAAGCTCATGATTTATCAGAAGGATCTCCTTTGACAAAAGGGTACATTTTTGATAAATTATTACTACGAATTTTTTACCGCTGCATACTCTTAGTGGTTTAACCAATCAATAAGAAAACCTAACCGTTTCTAGAAACTTTATAAGGATTTTATTAACCGAAGTAATGTTTGGAAAAATTCATAAAAATTATTATCCCCGAAAAATATTTTTCTATTTACTGGTTTTGATAATAGTGAATTAAAACAGAATATTGCATTTTGAACACCTTCATGATCAGTGATTAAAATTATACTTAACATAAACTTTTTATGGTGAAAGTTATTTGTAGAATAAATCTCTTTAAGTATTTAACTATATTTAGAATTTCCGTATAATATATATGCGCATGTCCTTTAGTAAATTAAAATTACACTTGGGTTTGTTTGACGACATTTTTGTGGATGCGATCATGTCCTTAATATATTAATTATAATATATATAATTGTAAATACGAGTAGTACATGGATTTTATATATAACTAAAAATATTTTTACATAGTTATTATTATATAGGCACCATAGTAGAAACAAAGTAAAAGAGGGAAGGGGAATATGTATAAGGGGGTAGGATAATGATTACGGGGTAGGTAACAATAGTTTTTTTTCCTTTACTTAAAATTAAGTAATCATTATCTCACGACTTTTAAAGTAACTTGCAAAAAAAACTATTATTAATTATTCGATGATGATGCTGTTTTGTTTTTTACCTCGAACATAAAAAAAATTACGAAAATATTTTCGAATAAAATATTTCGAGAACCATCGATCGATATTTGAATAGTAAGGAAAAATCGTTTTACCATTTTACTCAATTGTACATTTTTGTCTTAAAATTATGTTTTTTAAGTACTATTTTACGAAACGAACTTACAAGCATGAACTAGTACTTAACTTTTATCAATTATTGAGATTATGTTCTTTTATACAAAACTGTCCATAAACCTTCAAGTAGGTTGATCGAAACGAGTTTAAATAATTTGTCGATTCGACTCAATCAACTTACACAAAGAATCTAAAGTAAGCATTTTGTTCAGTTTTTAAAATATCCGATGGCAATCGTCTTGCAACAAAGTCGCAGTATCTTTAAAAAAACTTTATATCTTGTATCTGTATCTTTTTTGAGTGCAAACAATGATATTTTATAGAATCAGCAAAATGGCAATTTATAAACAAAAAATATCAAACTCTAAAGTTTAATGTCAAATAATAAAATAATTTTTAAGTTATTAGAAAATAATTAAAACATTTCTTCGAAATTTCTTTTTGACAAGTTTATACCAGGAATATGGAGTCATAAGCTATGCTATATATATTGTCATTGAATAATATTTCCGTTCGTAATCGTCATTTTCATACTTCCAAAATATCTTGAATAAAAAATATTAATGTATAACGAAACATAACCAAAAAATAATTGATAAATGTGGTGTAAGTTGCTTTTGTATAAAAAATGAAGCGGTGAAACAAATTTTATAATTTGGAACCAACAATTAATTATCTTTACAAAACAAAATAATTTTTTTCTACACTAGTCAAATACATAGAGTGAATCAGGAGGAACGTATCTAACTCAAAGAATGTATTCCCCACATAAAACATAGTGTTATTATTATTTATTAGAACTGCGAGAGTAACAGGGTGTCCAACCCTGCACTCAACTTTTGAAAGTCATGAATATTTGCTAAATTTTTTTTTCACAGCTACTCATCACTTAATATTGATACATTACTATCGTCTTTTCTACCGCAGAGGCTTTCAAATGAATTTAATTCAAAGTGAAAAGAGGAACCTAGCGTAATACCTCTTTTTCCTTTATTACATTCATTTTGTTTAAAGTTTTACTTGATGTAAGGCGAATAGAATAACATTTTTCTCCGTCTGAGAAACGACTTGCCACGGATAACGAAAGAGAAAATGAAATAACCAATAACTAACATTTGAGTATGTTTTAACTTGTTTAAATGTACAAAATACACAAACAAAATGGCGTCAACAGTATTTAGATCCGAACATTTGCGGCGCTAATCATTCCTCTTGTTCACTATATATATTCTAAAAAAGTTGACATATAATTCATGTTAATTTTAGAAACTCAACGAATCGAATTCGCAATTTTTTTAGAATTAAATACAACACTATTAAAGAATATTCTATAAAAATTGAATTTTTTTTCTAAATTTTATCAAAATTACACTTAAGGATGAGCACAACACAATTCATTTTTTTCCGCTAAAACAACATCGTGCTTACTCAATACATTTTCAATTCTACACCAAAAACAGTGCTGTCTAATTATGTACAATTGTGAGCACGATCGAATAGTTTTATATAAAGCTGAAACAAAATTTTTTATATTGGGGAAAAATTCTATTTACATTACAATTATTTATAATATTTATTTTTACAAACTGGTGTAAAAAAAGTTTTCCCGCACAATTCACTAAACACATACAATGTAGCAGGAATATAAATTTTGTTACATTTTACACCACTTTTTGTTTCTTTTTTCATTTGAGTAAAAAGGCAATTGAGTAAAAAAAAATCCATAATTAAACTATACACGCAGTTTTAATTGTATTTTTTCTTGTGAATATAACTAAAAAACGCGCTAAATAATAAAAATTTCAACTTTTTTTGTATAACGTGTGTGTATGTGATTTATACAAACAATTACATATCAAATTATTTACGTTTTTTTGTTTTGTTTCTTCATCACGTTTATGTTACCAAACATAAATTGTAACAAATTTTTGTGTGTCTGTGTCATTCAATATTTCCAAATGAAATATTTTCCTATACATATTTTTAAAGTCTATATATAAAAAAAATGTAACAGGATGTTTTTGTTTTTAATGTATTCTGTTGGCATGCACAGATTTCTCAAATACTTTTTTGTTTTCTACGTGTTACTCATCTGCAAATGAATCATCTAGACGCGCTTTTTTAGAATCCGGTGATGGTGGTCCTTGATCTGAACTATCACCGTGTGTTGGTGATTCAATATATAGATTACCCCCTTCACTACTTGAACCAATTGAATCTTCTAAATGACGTTTAAGCAGCACTCCATGCGGTGATTCCGATTTGATATATACATTTCTAAGGAAAATAATAACATAATTGTTAAAATTAATTTTTACAGATAAAACACACTTCTAAATGTATCAATCGAATAGCTTTATATTTACGACGAGGTAAGAAATAAAATTCTGTTCGAAAATGTTTTCACAAAATCTGTCTTTTGCACAAAACTCAATTGCATAACGTCTCATTTTTATACCATGTATATATGAATTATATCAAAATATACTAAGTTTAGTCCCAAGTTTGTGACGCTTAAAAATATTGATGCTACGAACAAATTTTAGTATAGGTGTTCATAAAATCACCTAAATAGTCCATTTTCGGTTGTCTGCCCGTCCGTTAACAAGATAATTCAAAACCGAAAAGAGACATCAAGCTAAAATTTGTATATAGTGCTCAGGACGTAAAGAGTGATGTCGAGTTCGTAAATGAGCAACATAGGTCAAGGTCTTGAGTCCGTAGGACTTATCTTGTAAACCGTTAGAGATAGAAATAAAGTTTAAATATAAAAAATGTTCCTTATCAAAAAATATACAACTGTTGTTTGAAACATTTTTTCGTAAACAGCCCTGTTTACACGTTTGAACGCAAATTAGCTCAGAAACATTATACATTTATCTATTGTTCATATTTTAAATTTATCGTTACATATATTAGGTATGTGTTTGTTTGTTTATGTTTCTTTACTTACATGACGTAAAAAAAGAAACTAATGCGTAATCAACACTTTCTATACATGAAATTTCAACAATTAACTCAGTGGCTTTTAATTTATGTATTTCATCTGGTTCCAAACATAATACGGTATAATGCTAATCAGCGAAATATACCGCATTGACTCTTAGCTTAAAATATTCCTTTTTTTTTTTTGCTCAGTTTTTTAAATTTGCTTTGAATTAACTAAATTTGGTTACTTGTTTACTTGCATGTGATACATGATATCAATTAAAAATCAGAATAAATCTATAAACTACAGAAAAATTATTTCTGTGTGAATCGGGGTTGTACCTTCGTCAAGGAATTTGAATACAAAAACTACGTTAAAAAAATAAAAAATTTGTGAGAAAATAATTCAAGAAATATATTAAGAACGCTTTAGAAGCATCAAAAAGTAAAAAATAGATTACCGCTTATAGGATCTATTTTATCAATGTTTTGTACATCTGCATCATTATTTCTGTCATGCCAGTAAACGCTTTCTTGATTACTTCTAATTAAAACTAATTTAAATTATTAAGAAAAAAATGCCCATTGCTAAACAAAGTTTTACAGAAATTAGACTTTAGTTTAAAAAAAGCCTTACCCATATGTGTTTGAAGTTTGAACAATTACTGGTTGTGGTGAAAATGATGCTGGTGATATAACTTCTCGCTCTTCAACAACAGCTCCCGGTATATATTTTTCTAGAAAAATAGAAAAATATTTGAAAAAATCAAATATCCGTTTATTGTAATTGATATTATTTTATTGGAAAATTGACAAAAATTAACACACACCTTCCCGAATAATCTCCTCAGAACCATTTGTAACAATAGTGACATGATGCTGTGGTGAAGGCATCATAATATGTTTATTATTTCCAACTAAAGCCGACATTTGATGCTGACCAATCAATGTTCCAGAGCCAGGTCCCGAATAAGTTCCGGGACTTGTAGGAGCTGATTGATAAGTCAAATGACCACCGCGATCTAAAATATTACATCTTGATTTCAAAGCAAACTATTTATTTATAAAAATATTGGATTCTTACCTGTACCAATCATTATGGTATGTGACATGCCAGGACTACCTGGTGCCGACTGACTAATATCACCACAATTTTCAGGTATTGGAGAACTTTCTCTCGACAAACATTCAGGTGTCATTAATCCTGACATTCCCACATGACTAGGCGACGCTGGTGCACTTCTATAAACAATAAATACCAAATTTTAATCACAATATCAAAATTATTAAATTTAAATTGTTTTCTAAGAAAGGAGCAGTACTTGGAGGCCTTCATTGGACAAATGCTCGATGATAGCCTGGTTAAGAGATTCCGATATCGGTTACATTCAAAATAAATAGTAAATTATATTAAACTTCTTTATTTAATCTAAAAATTTCGATGTTGTGTTGCATTAAATTTTTAATACATTATTTCATTTGCATATTTATGTAGTATATTTGTTGTACCAATTTAACGATAGCCGGGTGAACTTTATGTTGTTTCCTGGGTCGAAATTTTGTCCAGGTATTCGTGAATATTAACAGATATATAGTTTGATATAATTTACCTTGAACTTAGACCGAAAGGAGCCCTGAAACATTGAACACCTCGTGGCCTCCTTCTCCTAAACGCTTGCTCAATTAATTTTGCTTCTGACTGTGGATCTATTCGCCAAAAACTTCCTTTTCCTGGTTCTTCTTGACTACGTGGCACCTAAACCAAATATCATTTTTAATGGATCAAAATTTACAGATACAAGAATTCGTGTTTTTCTAAATATATTGAATTAATTTAAACAAAAAAAAAACACGCGCGAATAATTACATTTGTCAAATTTTGATTCGTATAATTTTTCGTAAGTAATTAGAACTCCAATATCACGAAAATGCAGTTCATTTGTCTATTGACAAACAATTGATAAGTAATTACCTTAAAAATCCTTCGAGAAATCTCTCTTATATGAGAATTTGGGCGATATCTCTTAAATGATACTTCCAATCGTCAAATAAAGACTATTTTTGTATTTTTTTGGTCAAAAACAACTTATATACTGACGTATATAAAAAATCGAGAAAATGGCAAACCAATTTTAAGAAGTACTCATCTAGTCGTTAAATGAACAAAATTTTTGATCCTTTATATGTATATATTCCAAAAACAGAGATAAGATAAATTCCTAGGTATCGTTTTAAACGTATCAATAAAAAAAATTATTAACCGGTAAAAAAAAATAATAAAGTTTGTTTGTAATTTGGTTCATCTTTTAAAGTGAAAATTAACTTTGTTATTAGTTAGTTTCCATGATTTTTTTCATACTTGTAAGAATTCCTTGAATTCCTTAGTAATACAGGATCATATTCAATTATAATTCCTGCTATTGACCTTTAATCTTGTTGCCAATACATTTTAAAACGACCCACATAATTATTTTAAACAAATTATTAAAAGCCGCATCTCAGTAGACATGGAACAAATAAATTAATGCACAGTTCACATGAATAGAATACATATTGAATACAAATTTTGATAAATAACAGGCATGGAAAAATTTTAATCTGCAACCCTCAAAATTTTAATTAAATGCAACTAAATATAATAATTAAATTATTACAAAGAAATTTGACAAGATAAAAAAAAATTTAACGATTACATTTGTGTTTACTGTATGTACTATCATGTAAATATCAGTAATATAAACAAATTGTAATTAAATTATTTTTAGGTAAAACCTGCTAATTTATAGTAATTTATTATTTGATGAAAGGTTTAGTTTGCATGTATAACATTTTAAAATGCGAATAAATATTTTTAAAACATTTTAAAATATGAACTAAAAGTTAATGAAATCTAATCAAAATGTTTATTAGGGTTACGGTGCAAGACATTTATGGAAGTTTCAGATACGCTATAAAAAAAATTTGAATAATAAAAAAAAACATAAATAAAGTGCTTACTTTAATAAAATATCGATTCAACGATAAATTGTGACGAATTGAATTTTGCCATCCTTTATCTGCCGTTCGATAATATGGATAATTTTTTGTGATGTAGGAATATATTCCACTTAAAGTTAATTGTTTATCTGGTGCAGAAGCGATTGCTTGTACAATTAACTGTGCATACGAGTACGGTGGTTTTAGATCTTCTTTGTTACCATTTTCTGTACCCACTGACGAATCGTTAATGGAGATATTTGGTATCTAAAAATAATAATTATTTAAAAGAATGGTTATTTTGTTAAAAGCAAAATTAAACAGTTCTATAAATTATAATCACGGGTACTTTAATCAAATCAAGCAAGTGCTCACAGTATATTTTGTTAGGTTACAAAACTTTTCAAATTTTCAAGTCTTATTTATAGAAGAACCCACGTTTTCCTTCAATCTGTTGGGGTAATAAGATCCATTTCTCGAATTATTTATTTATATTGTAATAGTTATGTATTGTAAGTAAAGGGGTTTTCAGGCCCTTTGTGGAAAGAAAGGCCGATGATTGATATATCAAGCTTCGACCAGTTCGGTCGTTCACAATTAACATTCATTGAGTGCGTTCCACACATAAAAAACCTAAAATCTTCCGATGTTTTTTATACATAGGAAATTACAGCACGATGATAGATAGAATTGAATTTTAAGTTTAAAAGCTTAAAATTAAAAATTTTGATTTTCATATATTTAAAAATATTACCGTTTTTAAAAATTCGAATGATATACTTATTGAATGGATTTCAGTATATACAGGACATTTAAAAAATTTGCTTAATTGTATATCCATGTTTGTGTTTGGTGAATTTCAAGTGCACCCACATAGATTTACATAAAATTTTACTTACTGAATTGCCATTTGATGATCCATGACGGTAATGACTTTCTGAAGTAGGACTTTGTGAGTGTATACTATCCCTACTTATCGATGAATTCTCATGTGAAACTGCACTTTGTGTTGAACTGCTACCATAATTTGAGCCGCCTATAACAACTTGTGCTGCATAAGCTAATTTGATATGCAAATCACTAGGAACTTCTCTTCTGTTATGACTTCCTGCAATTTTAATAGTTATGTTTAGAAAACACACAGTTGTTAGAAAAATTAGGGCAATATTAAGATTTTTTGTATTTCAAAATTTATAAATGTAATCTATTAAGAACTTAATGAGATAAAAAACAAAACTAAAATTTTCAAGACAACGTCAGCGTCAACGTCGTATCAATTCGTAGTATTTAAAAACTTTTGAACTCTCTATGAAGTATTCCTGGAAGGCGTTATGCAAAGTGCGAAATGGGGATTTAGCTTAAAATTCGGTATGGGATGCTTTCAATTTTTTTATCAATTTTTCAAATAACTGCGTATAGCTAGCTAACTTATGTTTTCACTTTACCAGGACAGCCAACTTGTCAACTGCGAATCCTGCCTCATAAATCTCGATAAGATATTGGATAAATATGTGATTGTTCTTGAGCCGAAACAATACGACACATAAATTCTGTACAATGTAGAAGGGCATAGCTGTTAAAAACCTTTTCCTGCGATACATTTTTTTTTGTGACATTTTAAAATAAAACATCAAAATATGGTTTTAAAATATTTCTATATCTCAAAAAATTAAATAATAGTTTTACGAAATTATCTCATGGTGATGTTTTAACTTATTATTCATTCTGTCCGAATTCTAATAATTATTCAAACTTGGCGCCACTAATTCATCTCATTTAAAAAAATTACCCCCCGTTTATTTTGATAAATAAACAAGTAATAAAGAAAAATTAAAAATAGAATTAAAATATTCACAAAAATTACCTCTGGGACTTGTAGGACAACTATTTGCTGCACTTATTGTTCCAGTTGGAGAAGGAAATGGACTGCTAAAACTATCTGCATCAGGTATATTAATTCGTAATGGCGGTAATGGATGATTGGATCCTCCACCACTTCCACGCGAGCGTGAACTTATATATTTATTTGAAGAATGATGTGAAGGAGACACACTTCGAACTGATGGTGGTGTATCTGAACCTTCATCGACCAATGATTGAAATGTCAATCTGATATTTGTACTTGGGAACCGGAAAGTACATCTATATATACACAAAAATAAAAAAATAATATTTTAATGTCAAAAATGAGAAATGTAAATAATTGTTTTTATTTTTATTTTATTTTGTAAAATAGATCTGTAAACAAATAGAGACAACGCATAAATAGTATAATATTTATTTTAGGTGGGTATATTGTATATTGTAAATAAGGTATTATTTTATAATCGCCACGTGATTATAGTGACTTTATTTTGATGTAGGTCATATATTAAAAACAATTATTGATAGTAATAATGTTATTATATGAATTTATAAGGTTTAAAGGAAATATTAAAAACATTTAATTCAAAGATATGTTTACAATAAGTATCTAATCAAGATCCAAGGCCATCAAACTAAACGTAATAAATAACTGACGAGTGCAATGATCATTAACTAACGATGACGAAATTATTTGTTTACATACATAGAGAATATATAATTATTTGATGATTATGTAAAATAATACTCACGTTTTCGGTAATTGAAAGGGAGGAGCACCTTTTCTTTTAAATACACCATCAACAAAAACACCGTTTTTACCATTACATATCATATAAAAATAAGGGTGTTCAAAAAACACTTCCAAATGCCGTCGTGAAATAAAACTAGAATGTCCCATATTTACATCAACTTCACCACGCGAACTATTTCGTCCAATTATAATACGTTTTTGACGAACCAAATATTCGAATTCCCTTCCTTCTAATTTTGCAATGGCTGGTCCTTTTGTATCCATTTGAGTCCATTGCACTTTTGAAGGACTTGCTGGGGCCGATTTTAATGCTAAAAGGGCCCAAGCATCACTTTCCTGTGTCCTAGAATAAGAGGACATCACTCACGCCGTGTAACCACGGTGATTATTTAATCACGAACAAACAGGTACACTTTTGCCTTGCTCAGCAAGGTAGCCCCACACGCTGATCTGCCAGTGTTTATTCACAACACTACTACCACTACACGACAAAATATACACCACAAACACAATCGACAAACGTGGGTGGTTTACAAGCAAGTAATTAAAACGCCAAAACCATCTACGCACTACCTGCTCTACTCCGATCACTCCATTTTGTCGATGTAGCAGCGTTCTGTCTTTTATTGACATAACAGTCAAGCGAACAAATATTAATTTTATTGAGACCTGTAGCTTCAACGTAATACTACTAGGTTGCACTACTAGCTATGTCTCTGAAAACAAATGAACGTGTTTAAAACAAAATACATTCTGGAATTTGTTTTTTTAATAAATGAATTTAAAAACAAATGAAAAACGATACTAATGTTTAAATAATTTTAAAAATTATTTAAACGTTATTAGTTTTTCCAATGATTCATTCAAAATTAACAAAATTATACCTATATAAATAGAAATAGAAATACTAAAAAGCCCTTAGACCTAATAGAATTTATTAATGAAGGTATGTATTTAAAAATCCTAACATCTAACTAACTCGGAATTCAAATTTTAAATGATAAATAACTTGATAATAAAATTCATGATGTTAAAAACTTTTGTACAAAATAATAATAAACAAAAAATAAAAACATCTAAACGACGAATTAAAACCTACAATTTTTAAATTTTATTTAAATACAGAGTGAGCACGGTAAATCGAATCATACTTGACTTTTTTTTAAAATCAATATTTTATAATTTAAATACTATACAGCTGTCTAAAATTTTTATAGTCTGTATTTACAATATCATTACAAATAATATATTTCATGTGAAAAAAATAATTTTTATCGACTTAAATTTAGGGAAGTTTAGTATGGACTACCGAGAGAGAGTTTGATCCAGGAGGAAACTCGTACATGTCGGAATTTATTCGTTGGAATCAACCACCCGTACGTTCAACCATTCTTGATAAAAATCAACCATTCTTAGTAAAAAAGTTATGAAGAATTAAAATTTTATATTAACAAAATTAAACGCCTCCTTCAAAACTTTTTTCCGGTTCTAGTAGCCAAAAGTGGTTATTCATGTATACCAGACTACATTTATGCTAAATATTAAGACAAATGGGGGGCTCCACTTTTCGAAATTCTAATCGAAATATTTTTAATTCTGTAAAAGGGTTTTGGCGGTTTTAGTTAGTCTTTTGAGCAATTTACTAATGTTTCTCTTTTGATTCATTTTCCCCACCGCTTTAGATACAATGTTTCGTTGGTTATAGGTCATTGTTCTGAATTTCTTTTTGGTCCTACCCTTATTTTTAGTCTCTATAAAACCCCAAAAATTTCAAGCTGCATTTTACAAGGCCAAAAAAGATGCAAAAGTCGGAAACAAATTTGACAGCTTTTTGTTTACAAACAAAAATGCCCATGTTTTTTTACCACGCGTTTTAGTGCTGCTATCTGTGTTCAGCTGTTATGAAATATTCCATATTATGCAATATGCAACAATTTAAAATCCTCGATGAAAATACTCCAAAAAACTGTTTTTTTTTTTTCATAATTTGTCCTAAAAAATATTTTTTTGGACAAATTATGCGATCATGTTTAATTAAAAACCTTACACAAATTTTAATTTAAAAGTAGGTATAATAAAAATAAATTATTACCCAAAATATACTTTCAAATACATCTATTCACTTCTCTTTATTATGTCACAAAAAAAAAATTCAAATTTACATGAATTTTATGAACTTGACACAATAATATTTACTGTTTACTGAAAACTGTTTACTTTTTTTAATAAAAAAAGACTGCTTTTGTTGATAAGCAACTAAAAATGTAAATAATGATGTCTGATTCAAAAATTCACGCATAATTTATCATAGATAAATATAAGTATTGGGGATTATGTTTGGAGAGATTTTTTAAAAATCTTTGTACATTATTTGCGAGTTTCAAGTATAATAGCCGGGGGATTTATTTCTTTTACAATACGAAATGGAATTTGAAAAAAATTCAACAAAAATTTTGAACTTACAATCGTGCGGTACAAATACAAATACCAATTTCATGTGCAATAACTGTGTTCGAAAAAATGATTCCAATTATTTTATGCCTCCACCATTTCCATATTTTCAATATCCTCCAACGAATTTTTGGGAAAAAATGTATCAAAATGAAGAAGTATCAGCACAATGTAATTGTCAAAATTCAAAATCAGAATATTCAGGCTCATTTTTTTCACCATTCCCAATTTACTTGCCAGTTTTTTATAATCCTGCTGCTCATATGTTTACAAATAATAACTGTAAACAATGTTCTTCCAATGCTAATTGTTCACAAAGTACACAAACCGATCAATGCGTTTCAATTCAAAATAATGAAACAGTTTATGAAAACAATACGAAGCCAAAATTAAATTATGAAAGTACTAAAAAAGTATTTTCTAGAAAATCTTCATTTGAAGATAATACAGTTGGTAAAAGTAGCCATCAACTGCAAGATAGAGGTGACAAAGGAGCCGGTGATAATGAAAACGATATTGATGGATCTGAATATAATTCTATCAAAAATACTACAAAAGATAAATTCATTCGGATTTGTGAAGATAAAAACTCTTATTATGAAAAAGAAAAAAGTTCCAGTGAGGATGATGATGGTAAGTAACGTATTTGTATAATGAATATACCGTCATTATTTTGAACTTAAATGATGACGTAAAATTTTTTTATTAATTTATAAAAAAAATCGTGATTAGCAGTGCTGTAATAAATACTTTTAAAATGTATCTAGATCAATTTCAAAGATACAATATTCAGTAGCTGAAAAGATACCATATGAATTTAAATTCTGAAAGAAATGATATAAATGGACACTTTAAGCCATGGAGGTTATAAAGAAGGAGAATGATCGCAATAGAAAATATTGTCCCCAAAATATGGACAAAATAAGTGAGGCGCTGGGAGCGCTAAGTTGTCTCATTAAATGCGGGCTATAGGGCTTTTCATTTTAAAATCACGATTCACTTTTGTTTCGTACTAAATGATTTATAACCAATGTGATAAAATGAATAACAAATATCTTCTATCTTAGTCCTATTTATTGCTGTCAGTACGAAAAAATAAACGCTAAACTTGCGCTTATGAGTGCGCTAATATACTACTTACCGACGACAGCGCGGCTGGTGGCTGAAAAATGAACTATAAATTCTACACATTTTCAGGGACAGGTGCGCTAATGCTTTAGTACATAGCGATCGTTCTCCTTCTTTATAACCTCCATGATTTAAGCATTGGTAAAATGTTGTAACCGTAGAATAATTATAATCTAACAGTTGTAACTAAATTACATATTATGTAATAATTCTTAATTTATAAAAAAATAACATGCTCGATAATTGCAGGGTTCTGCATTACCCACCAACAACAACAAAAAAAAGATGAAATTAGTAGATAAGTTAACAAAAAAAAAAAGTTTAAATTATTCAAAGCTAACAATTTTCTGGAAAGACGTGTCATTTCTTTGAATCTAAACAAAGAACATTACAATTACATCAAAACCGGAAAAGTTTATAAGAATTATACATTATGAGAAATCTAAAGCTATTCATTCCTAATAATAAGGGATGAGATATTAAGAGGAACTAAATAACCAATATACGTCCATTTTCATTCTTGCGATGTAATTGTAATAAATTGTTTATTTCAAGGTGTGTTAATTGGTTAGGAAATTCAATTTTATTCCGCAACAAGTGTTAATCAAAATTTAAATCGCAAATCAGATAGTTCTCAATCTTCAACTTCTTTTCTTGAGAACTTAATCGGTGGAAATATACAATCTTTTTACTCTGATGCTACTGAAGATTTTGTTAACTTGGATTTTCAAAAAATTGATAATTTAATTCAAGGTATTGTGGAAGTCATTGCTATGATTTTTATTTGGGAAACATTATTTGTTCGCACTTAGCTATAAAACATTCTGTCTAAAACTCACAAGGTAGAATAGAGAAATTGGATAAGGTAGAATATAATAGAGGAGCATTTTTTTTATTATAATTTTTATTATATTTTTTAAATTACTTAAATATACGCTTTAGATGAATTATTTTTCCAATTAGATATGAATTTGTGGCAAAAAAAAAAAATTAATGCAAGTTCTCTTCTCAAAATTTTTACGTCAGTGTATTAGCCAGTGGCGTAGTAAGCGGGTATTAGGCATGGAAGCCACCAGGGAATGTAGGTGCAGGGGACGAAAATGCGTTGTCGTTACAGTTTCGCTTAATCATCAAGGTATAGGTATCATTATACTAAAAGTATTGATCAATGTTCCCAGATTCCTTTGACTCACACATTACAACACAAATATAGACACGGATATTACAATAAGTGTAAGGTGTGATTTGGGAACAGAAAAGGGCAAACGTACAAAGAATTAACCCAGTGTCGCGCCATATTCAGTAGTAGATATAATACTATACGTAGTAGGTATAGTACTAATCTTATTTTTTAATAAAATATTTAGCCTGGGTTCACTATTTTAATGGCTTTTTATCTTTTCGAGAATCTTCATCAGTCCTGCTATAAAAATTTATTTTATTACAGATTCATGCAATGATAATAATGATAGTGAAAACCGACTTGAAAATTCAACACAAAAAGAAAAGGTTAAAATTTGTAGAAATGATACACCAAAATTTTGTCCACCAGCACAAAACGAAACGGCAGCTTTGTGCATGTTAAGTTTACTTACACGACACAAAACAGCAATGGATATGGCACCACCTTCATTATTTCAACAACCTCAAACATTTCCACAATTTAAATCTGATTGTCTTTCTCGAGACATGAAGAGGTCAGAGTTAAAAGACAGCCCAAGTGATAATTATTTAATGTCACCTGCTCGTAACAATAGTATACATAAAGTACCGAATGCATTGCAACAAAATGATCACCTAAAATCAGGTTCACCTCGTGCTCCAGTTAAATTACGAACAAATCATAATATTTAACCATTTGCAATTAAGCAAGTTTTTATTATCTTCTAGCCACCAAGTGGTAACTTGTAAAGGGTTAAAATAAAATTTTTGTTTCAAGTATTTATTATTTAATAATAATTTTTTTTTAATTTTACATTTTTATATCTAGATTCTGCTGAGTTGTTTAATAGCAGAAATAAAAATTTTGTAGTTTTTAAAAATAAAGTACATACTATATGAAAAGCTTTCTTGTATTAATTATTAGTCGAAGTTACCCTTACTTTGAAAAATCCACTATCACCGCTAGAATCATTCTAGAAATCAAATCTTCTTGAAGATTCTAGAACATTCTACATAAGAGTACTCTACACCTCACCTTAAAGATTATTCTGGGAATATTCTGACACCCTCTGGAATATATTGAAGTACTTTCCGACTAGTTCCGAGCCAAAAGTTACTTAAAAACAAATTATTAAAAAAACTAATTGTTATTTAAGAAGGGCAAAAATTGATCATTTAAAAATATAACTTTTGAAAAAAGTAAGAAAAGATACCCATAATTTTTAAATTGAAACAAAAATGAATAGCATTGTTATAAAATGTATAGCTTTATAGGTCAGGTGATTTTAACAGACAAGTGAAATTTGCAAAATTTAAAAAACCCCCGAGAAAGTTTTCGGGTACGGAATCCGAAACTCGTACTTGAAAAGTATTTAAGAACTCTCCCCATTAAATTATCCTTCATACGAAACAAAAAAAAATCGGTTCATCCCTTTAAGCGCTACGATGCCACAGACAGGCACGCAGACACGCACACACAGACAGACACACATAGCGGTTAAACTTATAACACCCCTTTTCTTGCTTCGGGGGTTAAAAATATGAGAAGGGAGATATATTCGCGATTTTAATAGTGAGCTGACCTCTACTAATTTAAATATAAAATTCAGAGGTGGGTGTAAACATTATCTTAGAACATTAAATACCATAGAAAAGGAATTTCTACTAATTGACTTACGAATTGGATTTGTGAAAGATATAAAATATTAATAGATACTGTGGTTTTCTGTTTGTTTATTCCATGGAGACCATTTATACCATTTTCAACCGCAATTTCAGTGTCTCCTATAGTTTCTTGAAGTCGCGATAATTGCACCTATACTTCTTAATGCATAATGGAAATTTTTATGGGCACGATCGTTACATAAAGTAGGAGGTGTGTTACATATAGCGTAGGAGGTGTGTTACATGACACGTAGGACGTCGTAGGTGTTATAGGCCATTCAAAACGAAATGAGACCGAATAAAAGATAGTGTAAATGTAAGTTTGTACCTTAGATAATATATTTTAGTAGATAAGCCCAACGTATACCAAGTATATATATTTTGGCTTCACAGAGTAGATTAATGAATTTATTGGAATGCAAAGTTTACAGTAAGATTTCTAACAAAAGTTGTTTTTTATACTTCATAAAAATTAAAGAACAACGATGTAATATTTCCTGGCCTTCCTTTTACGAGATAGCAGTTATGAACATGTAAGAACCATCTTTATTTTCAGTATATTTGAAAGACAAAACTATTCTTTACCATTTCATTAGTTCTGTTAAAATCGCCCAATCTATTTAATGAATGGACGGTTTCTAATCTTATCAAAACACACTTAAAATATTTTTAGAGTATTGATGACATCAATCTGAAAGGAAATAGAAAATTATACTATGGACCTCCCATATCACGAAAAATATTTTTTGTGTCCGTCTAAACTTAACTACACTTATGGTTTGGATTTCAGATTTCAAATAATTACATTGTGCAGATAACGAACTGCAGCCACAACGGATCTCAAACAAAAATAATTGTTACTTATAGCTATAGATAACGGAGTCTAGTCTGATATTTTTACGCATGCATTTTTTTTTTTTTTTTTTTGATAAAATCACTTTAAGCTGTTTGTGGTGAATCGAAAAAGTAGGGTAGACTTTAGGAAATTTTTACTCTGAATGATCCTACAGCAGATTGTGGCCATGTAGCCATTCTGAACTTAAGTGTTGATTATAAAAATTGTTGAATCATAGAAATTATATATCCCATGTATAATTTCTATGATTCAACAACTCTAGGAATTGAAGGGTGGTGTTGCACTGGTGCAAATATTTTCTGCTCATATAGTCTTACAGTGTTCTGAAAAACAATTCTAGAAGAATGACTAAGTCTAAAAAATTCTAAAAAAGTCTGAAAAGATCTTGGTAAAACTTACTAAGCATTTTGAAGACTGCATTATTACAAGCTTTTGGACTCTTCTAGAAGACTTTTTATTTAAAGTTTTCCTGATTTGTTTATTCGCTGGTAAGTCTTACTGTTACTTTAGATAAATTTTCATAAAATTTCTGATTAATTCTAAAAAGTCTTCTAGAAGAGTCCAAAAACTTGTAATAATGCAGTCTTCAAAATTCAGAATAAAATAAATATTTTTAATAAGTTTTACAAAGATCTTTTCAGAGTTTTTCAGAACATTGCAAGATTAAATTAGACTATTGGCAGAAAATATTTCCACCAGAGTGGTTTCCAATTACATTAAAAATGGTTTTTATAAAACTACATGCATGTATATGCTTTGCATATTCCAGAAAATTGCTAACGTCGCATCAAAATTTAAAAAATTAAACCCACAAATTTTTTATTACATATTTTACACACCGAATCAATTTAGGCTATTTTCCGAAAAATCTGGTTTTTTTCTTGGTGGCGACATCAAAATTATACGAATTAATAATATATGAAAATTATGCGGATAAAAGTGTAATTTACAGAATTTTCTTATTAAATTTGTATTAAAATAAACGGAACCCTAACAATATAATTTTCAATTATCACATTCATAGTTTTTGATAAATAATCAAAAGGTGCATTTACCTTATAATACCCTCCAATTAGATTAATTAAACAATTATTAGTCGTATTTGTGCCATAATGAAGTTAATATTAAGTTTATTAGCTATATTTTATATCAATTCGTGTTTATGTTTTCCAACTTATTTCCGGCATAGTTTTGTGAAACCTTTAACGGAAAGTGAATGTAAGTATATCCAGAATTATTTCAAAAAACAAAACATTACTAGATTCTGATTCTAAATTCAAAATGAATATTTTTTTAATGAGTTAATGAATATGCGTGCTTATCAAATTATTCGCTTAAACTGTTGTAAATCCAAAATTATATTTCCAATGGAAAGCATCTTTTCATGATTTTATCGAATGGCTAACAAGATATAGTGTACATTTTCTATTAGTACCATCCAACGTCTTGAAAGTTTTTACCCTTCTGCTAAGAAAAAGTTATTAGTTTTCCGCGCGTATCTTGTATGTATGTATGATTAAGGTATCATTACATATTCATTAATAAAAAATATAAAAATAGTTAATATATAGTAATTCGTTAGTAAAAAAAATAACGAATATGTAATGATTAATCATAAGTTCTGTGTTTAAATTTAATTTATTTAATTTTTTTGATTTAGAAAAAAACTGAAAGCAGTAAAACAAGATCAGTAGTTAAAATATCGATTTTAAGAGACGGGGACCATTATTGGGAATATTTGGGCCGGTCTAGATTTTAATGTAAACTAGTGGACTTGCTTTTTCTTTTCAATTTTTATTTAACGCAATCGAGTTTTTTGATTTTTTAAATTATTCACTTCATTTAAATTATTTGATTATATACGTCATAGCCACATTATAATTTCAGTTAGGTATAAGTAAGTATGTGCTGTGAAATTTTTAACAAAGGGCTCTAAATCCAAAACGAAAATAATATTAATTCTACGATATTTGCAAATAAAACTTACAAAAACATTTAAATTGAAAATGATTAGGGCTATTGGATACTTTCTGTTGGAAAATAATGGTGGCCAAGAAGAATAATGGGCTTTATCGTGAGCCCCACGAGTCATCTTCAACACACCACGTTCATTGTAATCCATTTATCAACCTGCTACCAATAACGGGTTCAACTGGCATGGGTTGCAGTGATTTTTCAATCTATTTTGGAAGAAAAATTGTAATCTGGCTAAAATGCACCAATATGTAGTATCGGTCAGAAAAAAAGAGAAAACATATTTCATATATAACTAATATACCTACTCATTGATAAACATTTTGGTTTTTGACAAGTGTTGAAGTATTGCACAAGAATATAATATGTCACAGAACCAAAATATTGACAAAAAATTGTAAGAGGTGCTAATTAATAATAAACATACTTATAATCCAAATGTTATCTATGATTTTTTTATGTCACGTACACGATAAACAATTTATTGATTGATCACTTTTTTTAACGACCCGATGTCGACACAATATAGCATCTGTTCCTAAATAAATTTTATCATGTTGCCCAGCACTAGGCAGCATGTTAAAACCATCCATAGAGCTACGCTATCAAACGGTTGACCGCAGCAAAGAGAGACAGATAAAATAGGCGCGTGTTGCTGCCTTCGCCTCTCTTATACTTCTTTAATTTCTGAATGAATGCGTAATCAACACTGTCTATACATGATATTTCAACAATTAACTCAGTCAATTGTTTGTTTTCACTTTTTTTCTAGTAAAGCGTTTGAAGGAATGGACAGAAGATGATCAGCAAAATATTTGGGAAATCAGTGGACAATTTGAAGGTGATATTATTTTGTCACCAGATCAACCATTAAATGGTCTACTGAGTGAAGCCAAAAGATGGCCAAATAAAACTATTCCATATGAATTCGACGATAACGGATCATTTAGTAAGCTTTATTTTATTGCGTGAATGTTAACATTGTTTTTTTTTGCTTTAATTAGGTTATTAAATTACAGGTGAAGAACAAAAAAACTTTATTAATGAGACGTTAAAACAATACGCTAAGTTAACTTGCATTACAGCGAGGCCTAAAGAACCGTCAGATCGGGACTATGTTTATATAACGGTAAAAGTGTATAAATAAAGCAAAAAATGAATGATTATTATTAAAAATGATATATTTGAATGATTTAGGCTAGGCAAGCAGGTTGCTATTCAGAGGTAGGGAGACAAGGTGGTCCTCAACAAATCAATTTACAGCCAGATGAACCTGGGTCTGGATGTTTGAGAGGTGGTACAATTCTACATGAATTCTTACATGCTTTGGGCTTTTATCATCAACAAAGCTCATTTGAACGAGATCTTTATGTAAATATTGTATGGGATAACGTTCAAGAAGGTAGGTATGTTTGAAAGACGTTGAATTAACATGCAGTTGAATGGTGGGAGCAATCAAATTGATCTACGTGTGAATGGTATTTTTAGAATCCATCCTTATTCCAAATAAGGGTTATTTGCACTCTCAATAATATTGAACAATGGATATAGCAACATACATAATTTACAATTAAAAATAAAATTTATTTTCATTAGGCAAAGAGCATAACTTTGAGAAATATGGTCGAGATACAATTACTAATTTTGATGTAACTTACGATTATGGTAGTGTATTGCATTATGGTCCATATGCTTTTTCAAAAAATGGCAAAAAGACTATTAAAGTTTTGGTAATTTACATTTTTTTTGCCATAAAAAGTTTTATTTGATAAATTTACTTAAGTTTTCTTTTCAGAGACCATTCGCTTCAATTGGCCAAAGAAAAGGATTTAGCGAAGAAGACGTTTTAAAACTAAATCGAATGTATGGATGTGATCCAGATTATAGCCAAGAAAATTAATTATCATAATGTGAATTGAGTCTATTCAAAAGAAATAAAGAATGATTTTAATGTGAGCAGTAATTCATTTTGATTAAAATTGTTATCCATTTCTGAAGTTCAAAGAAATTATTTAATTTTGTAATTCTGTGAACAAGGACATTAATTCTTATTGTTTTTATTGTCACTAAAAATTTCATAATTTATAATTTATATCTAAATTTTATTGCTTGGTTTTGTTATTAATTCTACATTTCGCCCCCCCCCCCCCCCCATTGTATGAAGAAATTAAAAAAAATTTTAACAATTAAAAAATAATTGTTACTTCATATTTTTGGTTTTTTCATCTGGTGCGTACACATTCAATTTTCAATGGATACGTGTATATAGTAAAGTCAAGTGTGGTCCCGCTCCAGATTTTTTAATTTCCTTAGATTTTTTGGGCCAGTAACCCTTGAGCGCGTCTTCAAAAGACCCTACACAAGTTTCATCACAATGCTATATATAAGCTCTCGTTGTATAAATTTGATATAGAAAAACGAATATTTGGTGGGTCGAATATGAAATAACAAAGAATATGATTGAGTATAAATTAGACATTTTTTATTCGATTAATTTTCGTTCAAAATTACATACAATTAATCATCTAATTGACTTAAACTAGCAACTCCTCTCTGTATCCAATGTTTTTCGGAATGTTCTGTTGGTAATTCAGCAAACATAATAAAATTGGATGAATGTCCAGTTGTAGCTAATACACCCCTACGTGCACTTGTTTTATAAACAGGACATGAATATGTATCATGTTTTGTATATTCCGTTTTTAAAACAGGTTCTAATAATAATACAGGAATTGTATCGTATAGAATCTTTGGATAGGATTCGCTTAATACTTTTGTTTCTCTATCCCAACGTGCACCTTCCAAAAATAATCCCTGAAAATAAACAAATAATACATATTGACTGTCCATCCATAACTCAAAAAAAATCATTGTTTTGTGTGAAAATAACCCACAAGTCAGATTTACAATTAAAATTTTTCGGCCGTCACGTGAATATAGTCAACTAGGCAATTTGTATGACGTAAATGTAATAAAATGCTCTAAAAATATCGTAAAAGAATCAAAAATCAAAGTTTGTTTATGTTTTCTTTTTAGAAAGCGCCGTAAGGTAATGTTTTTATTGCATAAACAAAATCTGATTATGCACATCGATTACCGATTCATTTTTCTATAGTTAACATTATTATGAGTTCTTCCATAAAGAAGTGTGTAAAAATTCACAATTTTAAAATGGAATAATTCAAATTTTTGCCCCGCAAGAGGTCCCAACATTGTGTTTATTGTGATCAAGGGACTTTGAACTGTCATTTACCGCAAAAGGAAATGAACATTCACCGCATTTGCTCAAACAGCTAGACTACCTTAATGCAAAAGATGGTCTTAATTAAGATTTAATACATGCCTTAATATAAACTGAAAATTCCTTTTGCTCCAATTGCTGCTTGTAAATATTGAAATATCAATATAAAAATCAAGTAAACGATCAATATATAATGTTTGTCAATATGTTATTATATGTGACAATCTTATTTGGTTATACTCTACTTGAGAGTAGTGTATAACCCATTGACTTTCGAGTTATACATAGACTAAGCATCGCCTATCTTTCCGTACAGAGATAAGCGTGCCAACATCTGAGGTAATTGCTTAGGTCAGCTAGGGATATTTATAAAAAAAAAAAAAAAATACATTTATCAAAAGAATATAGGGACATTTATAAAAAAAAAAACATACATTGAATGTTAAATTTTCATATCACAAAATGTTTTACATAAAATATTGTGATTTCACTGAACTTTTTCGCTTTTTGACTTAAAAAAATACTTATCACGTATCACTTTACATTTTTTTTACGAATCTACAATGGATTTTACTTAAGCAATTACCTCAGATATTGGCACGCTTAAAATCGTTTGACACTCAGTCTATGTAACTCTGATGTCAATGGTATAACCAAATATATTTTGTATTTCATCTAATTAAAAAATCAGTATTTTAGATATTGACAATCCATCAATATTCTTACCATAGAGATAATACAGATAGAGAACGCTAGCCTGTAAGTAGATGCGATATGTGTAGCGAGAAAGAAGGCTGCCAGTGAGTTCCCTTGTGTCCTTAATACACCCCTGTGTACAGTAAGTTCCCTTGTGTCATTGTCATAATCATATGTACATATATCTTCATTAAACAGGATAGTCAGTATATTACGTATAAAAGTATGTGGAACTCACTGGCAGTCTTCTCTCCCGCTACGCATATCGCATCCACCGGCTAGCAGCCCCCTGACGTTCTCTATCTGTATTATCTCTATGATTCTTACATACAAGATAAATAATAATGCCAAAAGACCTTTCCATTTCAATTAAAATGCATTATTATTTCTGGCAGAAAGTAATAAGTTAAACAAAGATACAAGATATTTGTTATTGATTTTATCACATTAGTTTTATAACAAACTGTCCGAAACAAAAGGTAATCACTTTTTAAAATAAAAAGGTCTATAGACAAATATTGATAATATTTATTGACCATGTGATAATTGCTTTACATTATAAAAAATTAAAACTTTATTTTTACCTCTGGTTCAAGTGATTCGCCATCCTTTGTATAAATGAGCTGCATGTAATAATTTGAAAGATATGAATGACATTAACAAAAAAAAAAAATTACAATCGCATTGATAACCTCTTCCTTTTTTTAAGTAGGTTAACGAGTCGATTCGAATGAAAAATCAGGACACGTTCACACGAATAAATAAAAAGCCGTAGGTACTTACCCTGTTATATACCGTAGACGCTGTAATAGAAGTTAATACTTCCGGTTTGTCGTGAATGCACTGTACGAGAACATTTTAATGGTAAGATAAAAATTTATGTTTATATTAGAAATATGGTTAATAATATTTTTATTTTGGTATTACCCGAGTGTAAACACCACTTTCTGGCTGTGATGGCATTTCCACCTCATGGTCTGTAACATAAAATTTGAAATCAAACATATCTATGGGAATTTGAACTTTTCTAGCATAGCTTTGCAATACACCAGTCAAAAATGATTGAGTAAAATAGAATCCAGATATCCAAAAAACATTCGGTGGACCATTATCAATCCAATCTTGTAAAAAACTTAACCTATAATGATACAAAGCATTTAAAACATAGATATCTAAATTGTTGGACAAAGCAATCTAACCTGCTTAAAAAATCGGCTACATATGAACCAAGTGGCTTAAGAGATGGGTACGATTTTGAAGACCAACTGACTGGAACACGACCCACAGTTAAAGCAGCAAATGCTTCATCCAGAGCTGATGACATGACTACTAATCCTTTAATAGCTTTTACCAAATCTTGTAAAGATGTTTTTATTACACGAATTAATTTATTAAATCTGATTAATTCCTGCAATTATTAATTAACTCTATAATTTTTTTTAATGGGTACAATTCTTTCTTCTCGCGAATATATGGCGGAAATAGAGCCAAAGTGTATGGAATTTTTGTCTTTGAATATCAATATTATATGTTCTAAAATTTTAGTAATACGAGTGAAGTTGAATCAAGGTTCCGAATTTAAAGACAACTTTTTTTTGCGATAAATAACTTAGAGATTCATTTTGGGGGGAATTGTTATTTATAAATTCGAATACGAATTAACAGACTTCCCATAAATCTAAGAAAAATTTTGAAAATATATTCAGAGGTATTAAACAATGAAGAAGTCCTACATATCTTAAATTCATAGCCTGTTAAGTTTGTGAGTTCTTTTTGCTATACACGCACTTTTGCTCTAACTGTGTCTCCACGAACAGATTTGAGTTGTATCAAAATATATAAAATTAAATTGACCTGTTTTAAAACTGTATTCATTGAATTTTCATATAAAATTGGATATATTTTAGCAACCTCTGCAATTTTATACTCAGAAGGAATTTTCGATATAATATCGTTGCATAAATTTATAATGATTGTATCTGAATCTGCTCCCCCACCACCTCCAGAACCAATCTGCGTTTGTGTTACCAATGTCACATGTAACAACTTAAAAAAAAGGATCGTTTTATTATTTTATTCAAGCAATTTTTTTAAAACTGTCTGACACTATTTTAAGGCACGTTTTTAGCATAGATAAAAGCGCCTTTTAGTTAAATATATTTGATAACGCAGCCTTAAAATATTATCAACACCATGTTTAATCGTAATTTACTAGAGCTGTTTCTTGATTATCCTTTGTAATGTCAGCATTTTCATGTAAACCAAATACTTCAGGATTTGATTCAATTGGCAATTGCTTTATATACTCAATACAACCTTCTCGAGTGGTATCGTATGGAACATAATATATTCCACTTGATGATAATTGAAACCTGATGAAGATATGTAGCGGTTAAAAGAATGAAATATATATTCTAAGAAAAATGCATACTTCGAATTTAAGATTATTTCAGGAGTGTAAAAATTACTTAAAAGAGAATTTAAAAGTCTTCTGTCCTTATCGTCAGTAACGCGACCACCATAATTGCATTCCCCTGTTAGATATGTAAGGGCATCAAATTGAACTTCATCATAATCGTTCATGAACATCTGTAAAAAAATGTAAATATTGAAAGTATAAAACTGCTCAGAATATTTATACTTCGGAGCTCAATAGTGTCTTTGCAAAGTTTCAGTCAAATTGCCAAAGTTTTAGTCAACTCTTTGAGACTGAACAAATCGACTACTAGTCATTGATTATAATAAATGATATGGTTAATCGCTATAAACGTTGGGACAAATATAACATACACACTTGTAAACTAACTAGTTATTGAGTACCAAGCTTACCAATAGCTGTTGTTGACAAATTTTTAAATCAGATTCGTTAAATTCATAAGGTGTATTCCAACCTAATGGTCCAAATGCTCGACGCTCTTGTACTACAGCATGAAGAAAACATAGTCCAAAAAGCATTGTTTGCCATTCACGCCATTTACTACAACTATTAAACCATTCAGTGTCAGAAATGGGATCTGATTGATAAGATCGTAAAAGATTTTGCTTAAGCCCTTTAGGTGCTTCGTTAGTCATCTTGACCCCTATAAAAGCCAAATAAAAAAAATTAAAAGTATATTTGAAATTTTTATACATAAATTTATTCCAATATGAAAATTTGAATTTTACTCGAAAAAACAGAGCCAGCGATAAACGAGCTTGAATCATTTTCAGATACCTTTATAAACATTGCTCATTTATTTTAGTTTTAGCAAATAGTGAGAAGATTCGGAAAAAATAGAAATAGTTTAATCTAAGTGAGAGTAATATCCAAATTCCAAAATTGTCTCAGTATATACGGTAATCTCAAACCATTTTGTAAAATAGAAACAGGGAAATCAGAGCTTGGATAACTTGTTAACCACAATCGAAACTTTTTATGTGTGGCTTCTGGTACAATTACTTCATCACAAATTCGATCCAATTCTCGCATCCAACTTGGAGCTAAATGACAATTTTGTAAAACGACCCATTCCCCGGATGCAATAGCCGCATTGATCAAACCAGCTGCTATGGGACCCTTAAAATGGAAGTTTATAATAAGAAACAAAAATGAAATGTCTGGGATATTAAACATATCATAATGCACAAACCTGTCCTTGGCCAAGGGAAATAGTATGTATATGTGATTTTGGAATACCAACATCGTTAGCAAATTTCAAGAGACCTGCCATAGGATCTGATCCGGGTGATAAAATAAACAATAATGGTGAACACTGGTTACTGTCATTATAACAGGCTTGTAGATCAAACAAAGGTGGTTCCGTATACATTGGTCCCATTATATTTGCGACATATAACTGCAAGGCAGATTATGAATATTGATCGATGAGAGATAATTTATGAAATAGTCGGTTTACAAGAAATTCAGTTTTTCTTGCATGCCGATGTCAAATATTTTCACGAAATTTTTATCGAATCGAATTATAATTTCAAGAAAGTTAAAAAATTCGTAGTTTATAGTGATTAGTAGTGCATTATATCGTTAATAGAAATTATTAAAATCTCAAAAATGTTAATATTCAACTTAGAATCGTTGTCATCAGATACTGAAATGGACAATGATTGTATTTTCTATCACTTTGTTTATATCTTATCCATCTAAGTTCTTTTTCTGCAGGCCACTCTCAACAACTTTGAAAAGAATATCTAATTAAGGGAAATATAACTACTTCCTCAAAAAAATTTAACAGCTATTTTTAAGACATATTCGATAAAAATTTCAGTGTCATTTTTTTTGTTTTTAAATCTTACTCTAACTGCTGGTACTACTTTATCAGGTCGAATACATCTTAAAGCAATTAATTTTGCTAATCCAGATAATTTATCAAAAGGAGGTGGCATATCTATCTGATGAGGATTAGAAACATCATAAAATTCTTTCCATTTTTTATGATCCTTTTCAATGGAAGTTTGTAGTTTCTCCAACCTGTTAAAAAAATTTAATAGTAATATTATTTGTTAATTCTTTTTTACAACCTAGTGATGTCGTCATACTCATTTAGTTTGCTTGCTCGAACGCATTCTGCCCAAGCTTTATCTGTCAACCATTGTGCTGCCGGATTTGGAAATGGGTTTTCTAAAGCCACACCTCCTGTTAATAAGAATACCCACTGGTCTTCGTCGATTTGTTTCTGAAATATAATTATCTTTTATATATTAAGTAGTTTGAACAGTTATCAAGCTGAGAAACAATGAGTTGAATTCTACAAATGAGTACTACTGCACATGAAATCGGGTTTTGGCAAAGCAATAGTTAAGTTTCGACGATTTGAATCAACCCTGTAATTATATCCTTTACTAAATCATCTTCATTTTACATCTACTGCGGTTTTTGGGCAATACATACTATAACAAACACTATCCATAAGTCCCTCATGCAAGTCAAACTCGTACGTAAGCCATACCCGCTTGCAAATGCTGTCTTTTTGAGGCGAAGATTACTACTTTTTTGGTCACTTGGGCGAATGTTTTGCATTTTTAGCTATAGCTATATTTTGATCATTTTTGGTCGTATAATGCCAATGTTAAAATAATGAAACAAACCTCCGATCTTAAGATTCCAACTGTTAATACAAACGAAAAAGCCAATTTGTGCTTTTCGAATAATGACCGGCATACATTTCTATAGATACTCTGCGTAAAATAATCATTTAAATTAGATATACGTTTTGTAATATCTGTCGATTTGTCACTGCATGCAATAGCTTGAATGAATAAATTTATAAACCATACTAATGAATATTGATACATTGGATCAACATTTGCTAAATCGGTTATACAAAAGAATAATACAGATGAATGTACTGAAATTGGTTTATATTCATTTCGAGCAACATCTATTTCTTTTTCCGTACTAACAGCTATTACTTGTTTAGCTTGAATATCTTCTGATACTATTTTACTTGATGATAATATTTTTATAGCAGTTTCGTCTTCTAAAATATTGCCCTCCGAGGACGATAACACCATTAAAATTTGATCTTCTATTTCTTTTAGAGATTTTTTATTATTTGCACTTGTTACAATCAATTCATTTTTTTTCTCTTCTAAATCAGGCCTTTCTTTTGCAACAACAATTCCTAGTAGTTGATCTAGTAATCCCTGTGGTGTAATCATGAAATTTAGCAATGTTACCTGTAACAATCAATTGGGCTGTTGTATAACAAATAATAATAATTATAATTTTTATATCCTATATATGAAATATATCAGAGCATATTAAGTTTAGTCCTAAGTTTGTAACGCTTAGGAATAACGATGCTACAAATAAAATTTTGGTATAAGTGTTCAGCACGATAACTCCAAAAGAAAATGATATATCGAACTGAAATTTTTAAAGAGTACTCAGGGCGTAAAATTTGAGTATGAGTTTGTAAGTGAGCAACATAGGTCAAGTGGGTCTTGGGTCCGTAGGAACCAATATATAAATATGATTGTGGTATGTAATTCGTCGTGTTATACTTGATTATTTCAGTAACGTAAGCTTCACTATTTCAATAATGTTAATTTTCCTTCGATGCATTTGCATAATAGGTGTGAATAAACGGGTAAAAGAAGTAAAGTCTGAATTATTTGAAGATCAGATCCAAGGAACGACAAAAATTTGTAAAGGTGCATTCTTGTTTATGAAATATCTTGCTGTAAAAATACCTTGACTGCAATTTCTGGCAAATAATGGGGATTTCTCAATGAAGTAGTTATATAAAATCGAAAATCCTTTGAATACTCCAAAACATTTTCGCCAAGTCGAAGGTAATCAATTCCATGCTCTCTGTAAACATTTTTTACTAAAATAGGTTCCAAAACGGCATCAATTGTTTCAGCAATATTTTCTAGTAAAATTGGTTTGCCATATTGAATTGCACCTTCCATAGTTCTCATGTAATTCGAATCGGTTAATTTTATTATACGAAGACCATTTGCTTTCTCAGTATTTTTTATCCATTTATTGGCTTGGCCTAAAGAATTTTAATTAGGCAATATTTAACAGATTATTCAAATATTGTAAAGCTCATTCTTTTTACCTTGTGGATCAATCATTAGAGGCCATCGCCTGGCATTAAAAACTATGATTCCATTGGAAACAGAAAAGGCGTCAACGGGTAATCCGTATATATTCCACTGTCTAATGATCACTGGTTCTCCTAGTGTTTCAATGATGGAAAATTTCTTAGAGCATGGAATTTCTAAAAGAAAATTTTTATCAGCGATTAAGATCAGTTATTGTTTAAGCTCAGTATTGTTTGAACTTTAGTAAATTATCAGTTGCAACGTTTCACTGGTCTTATTCCAACTTCCTTGGGTTGTTTTTGCTAACAGCAACACTAGACAATATAATACAATCAATCTCTCCTATTTTTAATTCCCGAACTAAAAACAGGGGTGTTATAAGTTTAATCGCTATGTGTTGTGTCTGTCTGTCTGTCTGTGGCATCGTAACTCCTAAACGGATGAACCGATTTTGATTTTTTTGGTTTTATTTAATGGAGAATGTTCTTAGATTTGTTTCAAATGCGAGTTTAGGGTTCCGTACTCGAAAAATTTGTCGGGGGTTTTTTGAATTTTATAAATTTTACTTGTATTACCTAACTCTAAACACAATTCATTCCACTTTACAGTTAACTCATTTCTATAATCAACAGTAAATGGTCCCAAATATGCAACAGTTCCAGCTGATAGTAATATATCGCCAACAACATTTTCCAATGTATGTAATAACTCATCAGCAGTTTCGCTCCATCTTTTCTTTTCCCCGCCAAGCCCCCCGATTAATTGTTCGGCTCGTACTAATTTATCTGAGCATAATTGTATATTATCTTCAAGATCTTTCTTATTTTTATTCTCCGCTGCCAATTGATCATTAAGCGTTTGTAACTGATCTAAAACTTCTTTTAATTGAGCTCGTTTTGCGTTTAATACATCTAATTGAACCTGCAATTCCTTTTCAGCCGATTCTAATTTTGCTTTTTTCGGGACCACAATTTTATTAACACGGTCGTATATCTCCATAGCTCGTACCCATTGACATAAACCTGTAGCAGCTGTAGATATGTTCTTGATAAGTTCTGGATCAAAATCT
This sequence comes from Chrysoperla carnea, assembly GCF_905475395.1. Classification (NCBI taxonomy): domain Eukaryota; kingdom Metazoa; phylum Arthropoda; class Insecta; order Neuroptera; family Chrysopidae; genus Chrysoperla; species Chrysoperla carnea. The sequence goes on from NC_058339.1 coordinate 52,670,386, forward strand.
CGATCAGAAATGTACCTAAAATTTAAATGATATATGTCTAAAAATTTTGAATCTGAAAGATGCTCATTTTATAAAACCTTTCTCTAATCCTTTTCATGGTTGCTGGAGGGATATTGTCTTTATCATAACCTATAATAATTGCTAAGAACTTCAAATCTCCAAGCATTTTTATAGAAACACCCCAATAATCGTCAATCATTTTACCACTTCCGCTTGGATCAGGTTTCCTTTCTGGCTTTAATCCTTGCATTACACATACTGCTTCTAAGACCAATTTCACTGCCGCGGGGGGACTTTTCATAGATTTTAATAATGTAATATCTTTAGCTGTTAAGGTGTCTAAAGCTGCTTTGGCTGCATTTAATGCGGGAAGCGCCTCAGCCAAGTCTGACTCACAATCATCCTTTATAGCTTGCGCTGCAGCGGCAGCTTCATTTGCAACTGCTTCATCTGCTCCTACAATCTGTAAGCACACAATATAATATAATAATAGTATCCAAGACTTTTGTTGTAATGTTGATTTGTAATTCGAAAAGTGAAAATACGTCTAACATGAAAAGAGTTCCTTCAGACGTCTACCACACTGTTTGATTAGTTTTTTTGACACCTTAGCATTAACAGAAGTTTATTTAGAACTAACTGTTTAGCTACCCGCTTGGCTAGATAATTATAAGATGTTTTTGGTTTAAAATATTGCCATTCTTGGGGTACAGAGAATTTTACTAATAATATTGTTACCTCGCGATACACAATTTTATTTCCTGCACCAACATCAACAATCCCCGCAAAAAATGTCCATAAACTATGAGTTCGATCATTATGAAAGCCAATAGCTGTTACGAATCAACAATAAATAACAAAGAAACGACTTTTATTTAAAACTTTATCGTGCTCTTCTAAAGATACATCTTTTCATCGGAACACGGCAGAACTGTAGTTGTGTATATATCTAGACTTATGTTGTATTTATATACCTCTTTTTGCTTTTCAACAACCGCTGTATCTTTTTCAATTTTAACCATCAATTTTTCAGTAGTTTCAGAAGCAGCAATTAACTTAGGCTGCAAGTCAGTTAATTCTTTGGACATGATTGATATTTGACTTGCAGCAAAATCTAATTTTTCAAGACCCACAACATATCTCATTCTCTGTGTTGTTAACTGATCAACTCTCTTTGAATGTAAACTTTGGAAAGTGCCTAATAATTCTAAATATGAAGTTGGCGTCACATAAGTTTTTCTTTTCTGTTCTTCGAAAAACTTTTTACTAGCTTCCTCTACACTAATATGAAACATTTGGCAAATATTTACACACGCTTTGCGAATGTCGTCAGTTAAGTTGATTTGATTCATAAAAGATTGTGCAACCAGTTCTAAAGCATCTGGGGGCCATGCGGTAAACCTTAAAACATACAAAAAAAAAAAATTGGTTTTAGTAACAGAAATGTTTTGAAATGATTTTTTTTATAAATGTGGTACAGAGCTGAGTTTTAAAATTTTTTGTTTGAAAAAAGATTTCTGGGCTTGGATCGAACCCTAATAAATAATAATGCCAGAATATTAATGTGAATTCAGACATCGAATTATGGTATTCCAAGAGTTCATGAAAACATTCAAATTAAAGCCAACAGCCTTGTATTGGCAATCAAATTGTAATTGAAAGCATTTTAAAGTGCAATTTATTTGGACAATGTAGTCTGATTTGCACGTTTAAGTCTAAAAATTAGGGATTTGCAAAAACGACATACATATGTCTAACAAAATAAAATTTTGTCAGTTTATTTGATACATTGTTTGCACAAAAATATTTAACATAGAGTTAAGTTACCAATCAATTGTACAACAATTAATTAAAGATGGAAACATTCGTAGTCTATTTCGAAAATCATCACCAATGGGACTAGCTGCGAAGCAAATATGAAGTGAGCCTTTTACTCTTTCGATAAAGTAATTATATAATGCTAATGGTGTTGCATCAACTTTTTTTCCCTAAAAATAATTAATCTTATAAAGATGATAATAAATTTTCTCGAACATACGTTTGTTTACCAATTTGTTAGCAATAGCCTGAATTTTTTCAAGTAAAGTAACTTTTTCATCGGATGGGAACAAATTTGGAACATCACCAGTATTTAAAATCATACTAAGATCTTCAACAAATGATTCTTTAGCAATTTGATCATCTGAAAATAGAAAAGTAACTGGCGTCCCTTCACATCCAGCTTTCATTAAAACTTTTTTAATGTCTTCACGCCATTCATTTACTCCATAAATTCGATATATTTCAATCTAACCAATAAATATATTTTGATTTAATAATTAAAATAAAAATGAAAAATTTGAACAAGATAAAATTTAAGATAATAACCGTAAATATAACATATTCAGCCATCATAGTAGCTAATTTAACAGCAGAGTGTCGACCAGACCCCCCGATTCCAACCAAAAGGGCATGTCCATTATCTTGCAACAAAACTCGGGAAATTCTTGAAATATGCTCAATAGCAAATTGAAATAAAACTAAATTCATGGGTGTTTTTGATACAATATTGTACTCTTTTAAATAACCTTCCATTAAAGATGATAAACTTTCGTAATTAATCTGAAATATTTAATTTTTTTATATGTAAGTTAACCATAATAAAAGTTAAAATAATTCTAAGCTATTTAAAATAGTTTTAGGATTTTGTTTCTTAAATAGTATTGTACATTCATGGCATTATATCGTTAAGCGAAATCATTTGTTTCGCAGAAGAATATTTCACAGAAGAACCTGTATCCGTTTCACAGAAGAACTTAATTTTGCTTGGTATACAAAACAAGTGATTTCATTAGGGTGTAAAGTGAAGATTCTTTCCCAATTTGTTGAGTCAAAGGCTTTGAGAAAGGCTTTAAATAACATGTCAGTTACGAATATTATTTGCAAAACAAAGATCCAAAAATTTGTCATATTAGAATAATTCTGGCTAGTAATGTCAGACCTCATCGTATATTTTAACATCAGCGTCAGCAACTCCATAATTTCCAAACAATAACATTCGAATATGCTCTCCGGATAATGTTTCATCTTCTGGTATTATATTTTCTAACGCTTTATGCAGATGAATGCGAAAGTTTTGATATGTTGCTGCATAAACTATCTTAAATAGCAGATCTCTATAAAAGACAGAGAATTTAGTGCCAAAACTATATTTAAACTGCCTCGCTTTGTGAATGTGATAAAAGAGTCATAATAGCGATCATGCCAAAAATGAAGTGTCTCTTTTCTATCTTATATATGCAAATTGATATTTCTTCAAGTCAATTGAAACAAAGTATCAAAGACATGAGCGCTTAACATTGCATTAATATTGAAGATATAATTTCTGACCGTATTAAATGACTGAACTCTTAACTGTACATTTCATTTTTAGTAGATCGATAACTGTCATAAAAACCTGTCTTTTTGATCGACGAGACGATCGTTGAACACTCTATAGGTTTCATGTGTCCATAAACGAACTAATTTTTCTTGTTCTTTTAAGCGAGCTGCAGGGAGTAATAAACAACCTCCTATTACCCTGGAAAAATCTCGTAAAGAGAATGTGTAATGAGACTTTGCTGGAGTAGGTAAGAAATTTAAAGTCGCTTCTCTAAACACTTCCATTGTTGCCCCAACACAGCCCTAAAAAAAGTATCCATTAAATATAATTAAGTTATATGCTAAAATGATCCGATTTTTTCCTAATCTGATGAATAAAAAGTATTACTTTGGATAACAGGCATATACTCGATTCATAGCCTTTGGCAAAATGCCAATCCAATATTGAAGTAAATATTTTTGTTAAAGTGGCATCCTGGAATGAATCTGTGCAACAAATAAAGAGATGTCGTGTAAATCGAGATGTAACCATATTAGCTCCACCACCCGGTGGTCCCATTGCTGATACAAATAGCTAAAAAAATCAAAAAAATTTCAGAATCGAGGTTTAAAAGTGAAAGTAAAATAAACTAAGAGCTAGTAAACTTTTGGGTAGTTAAACTGACTTTTTAAAGTCATATTTGCAGCCGCATTCAAAGGATGGAGAATAGTAGTTGTTGCAGCTCTTTTGATTTTGATTACCCAAAATTTTACTGACTCTTTTGGTGAGAAAAATTGGAACGATTTAACTAACAATATCAATCAATTGCAATATAGTAGTATCCTTATCAAACCAGTAACCATGGTCTATCCATTGTCTTAGCAATTCGATTGGTGGTTGTGCTCCATATGTTTCTTTTTGAGGCATGCCTAAATCATCAACGAATAAAATACATAATTTTCCCATAGATGGACCATACACTCCTTTACGCCGTCGATCCAATTTAGACATTACTATATCTTGAGTCTGAAAGTGAGATATTGGTTTACAGAAACAGAATGAAAAAATATCTCTCAAATTATGTTACTATTTGTGCAGAAGTTCTTGCCGAAAAGTTCAAAACAGTAGCTAGCCATTTTTCTTTGGGTAAGTTTAATAAATAATTTAAAACAAGCGCTGATTTTCCTGTACCAGTTGGTCCACAAAATAATAACGGTACTTTTTGCTTAGTAAATCTTTCCAAGAAAAATTTTTGGCATGCTGATTCATTAGTCTGAATAAGTAATTCGGATACCTAAAGAAATCAAAATTACCAAAATTAAGTTGATTTTATTTTTAGCTTACTGTGAGCCAAATGCTGTATAAAAGACACTTGCCTTAGCTTTAGGATTTAAAACTTCTGGTGGAAATACGTCTAACCATGAAATCCACGTACCATTATTCTTTTTATCGTAGCACCAATCAAATACAAGATTTCTATCAGGAAATACTTGATTTTTCGCTAATTTAAACATCTTTGGCTTTGGATAGTTTTTATCATCACCATTTATCATTTTTCTAAAGAAATCATCAAATAAAATTCTACTTTCATTGTTTAATGTGCAACCAAAACCCCATACTACCGCAAATAGTAATATGCATTGAACGTATACTGTACTGACTTGTGTTTCTCCCTCCATCAGCATGGAAAAAATGCGTCCAAATGACTGTAATAAGATATGGAAACCTAAAATGTTTGGATTACACTGACAAAGATGTTTCTGAACAACCATTCCTATTTTCGAAAGATGTTAGATCATCGTCTTAGTGAAAGAAATACTTTTGTCATTTTGCATATGACGGAAATATCTAGTTCCTTGCTGAGAAAATCCAGATAATTAGGAATAGTTATTCTAATACCTACTATAAAGTGTACCTGAAATAAATGCATTTCAGATGAATCAATAAATCTCCTACAATGATTCCAAATAAATTCAATGACAGCTGGTACAAGCCAATTTAATAATTCAATAACTATTTCAATTTGTTCAGGTATTAATTTGTCTTTAATGACATTTATATACGAATCTCTAAATGGCTCCCATCCTAATTGTGATGGTTCCAAATATATCATTCCACAGCGTGATACAGTCGCAGGGGATGCTTGTTCCAAATCAGCTGGCTCAAATATTAAATTCATTGAATCAGACATCTATTGTGGGAAAAAAAATGGAATTTCATTTTAGAGTTGCTATTAAAAAACTAAAAAAAAATTATGATTCAAATATTTAACTCTTTTCTGAATTATAAGTTGGATTTCAAAATAATAATTTCCACAAAAATTAAATCATGTATGGAATTTTAATCTTTACCAAATGCTGATTTTAATTTGATTACTTGAATCATTTTTATGTTTTGCTGTAAATATACCTGAATAATTTCGCCGGACATTAAACATAATTTTTTGTTATCATCTAAAACAGTGTTCATATTTTCTATCCATACAGCATCTACTGGACCATCAAACAAAATCCATTTACGATCTAGTGTTGCAGCATTAGCATAATCTCTGAATGTATTTGCCAAAACACCATCGGTCCATTCATGTGAAACTGGATCAAAGGAACCATACAAGAAACCCATGCTAATTGCTTTTGGATTTATAATACGATATAAAGCACGATTCTCTTTCATTCTAGCTTTTTTATCTGCTCCTAATAAAGCGAGTGCTTCTGCCAATGACTATATTGAAAATTTTATGTATTAAAAATCGTACATTGTAGAGTTAGGAATAAAATAAATTTCATCAGGGACATAAATAATAAAATAGACCTCATACCTACTCAGAAACGGTGATGAAGATTCTAAAAGGCAAATAAATGTTTAAGCCGAAGGATAGAAGGTAAATGTTTAATCGAAAATGTGTAATCGACTTTCAGAAATAGAAAATCGTAAACTACTACTTATGTGAGTGCAACAAGGAGTAAAATGATTGAATAGAAGCTCTATAATAATGAAATAAAATTTTCTGAATGACTCATAAATCTGACTAGAGGGATGGGGATTCAAAAGAGACAAATAGCTTCAAGCTAAATGTTAAAAAAGTGAGTACGCAAAAATAGGCGGATCTCTCTCATTTCTCCCGGGAGTTTGCTACTTCTAGAGAGACCTTACAATAGACCAACAATTAAATCTAATCTATTACTTTCTCTGTTCTTATTTGTGCAAGATGTTCGTTATTACCTGATATGCACAGGTTTTACCACCTAAAGGCTCTCCAACGACCATTAAACCATGTCTTACTAAAATCATTTCGTATATTTGAATTATTTTCAAAACATACCAATCAGTAGCTTGCAAGTTTCGTTGTTTTAATACAGTATGTATGTGTACTAAAAGTTCATCTCTATCTGGTTGTGGACAAATTACGCCAGGGAATAAATCAGATATTATTCCTTCAAAAAGTGGAACATCCTGAGAAAAAGTTTATTATATTACACAGTATTTAACAACCTTTAATTTTATCATTAAATTACCTCCGCCAAAAACTTTGGTAAATTAACATCTATGATAGCACGAAGTAAAAGTTCAGACTCATCTTGTGTTGGAAATGCACGCTTTAAGGCACCAGCTGCTAATAGAACAGATTTTACTGCTCTCATTCCATAATCGTAATGATTTTGGGACGATAATTGTTCACTGCATAATTTATAAGTATGGACGATTTTTTGAGCTAAACTGAAAATATTATTTCCTAAATGAAAATTTATGAACATTATAATTGAAAAATATTCTTACATCTGAGCATTTGTAAATCCGCAAGAGTATAATGTAATTTCTCCTATTAATGCATAATCTGGAACCATCATAGCAACAGTTCGAAATAGTACTTTTAAATTATCTGGCAATTCTTGTCGACCAGCGTATCTGTGGAATATAAGCGAAGAATCGTTATGAGCAATGTACATACACTGCATTTTTTATTTCGTATCTTACCCTGGATTCATAGTTATGAAAACAGTGCACGTGGGATCCAACGAAATATCAGTTCCTTCAAATACAAACCGTTTTAATTTTTGAGCAATAGCTAATTGAATACTTAAAATTTGTTGAGCGACTACACTAAGTACTTCTAGTTCAATTCGATTAAATTCATCGAAGCATGCCCAAGATCCAGACTGAGCTAATCCCTGTTTAATAAAAAAAATTAGTTTTTCATGGTTACGTATTATTTGTATACCCTACAATATACCTTGAAAAATTTGCCAAGCGCTTTGTAATCCAAGCCATCTGAACAATTAAAAACCACACATTTCTTGGCGACCGCTTTTGCTAAATCTTTACAGGTTTCGGTTTTACCTGTACCTGCAGGCCCCTCAGGGGCACCACCCAAATTCAACTTTAATGCACCCATAAGAGTTCTAAAATTTGAAATTTTTCAAACAAATTCAAATTATTGAGATTAAGCCAGTTTACCTGAAACATCTATCTGTTAATGGTGTAGCAACTAGGCGAAAATAGTTTCCCAAATATTCCATTCCAAACATTATTTCTGTTGTTATCATTGCGACTCCTACATTGCCGTCTGCACCTTCCCCACCTCTCCAATAATAACGCATTTGTGCAATCCAATCAAAAGCCGTTACTTCTGATACATCTTTTTCAATCATGATTTTTACTATATCTCTAGCTACAAAATGTATCCAATTAGCAATTTGGTTTTGTTGATTGAAGGGCAGTTTACACTTTGGTAACTCATTTAATTAAAGACAGGAATTTTAGTGACTGTTGCTTAAGTTGCGCTCTCAACCGTAAGGCTTTTTTCAGATTAGAAAGCGGCTACTAGCCACTTGGCTCTTGAATCGCGCCTGTACACTTGCTAAAAAGATTAGATTTTTTCTTCAAAGATTACAGGAAAAGCTTCCCACATTACAGAAAAAGCGATATTTCCATGTTCTAAATACACCTACTCCCTTCCCCTTTCCAAATAAATTTAAGGAAGAGGAAGCTAATAATAGCTACTCAAATTTCTGCCTTTGATCAAATGCATTGCTAAAACATAAACTTGCCCTAATCCTTAAGTCTTTGTGTAAGCAAAACCAACCATGGACATCTATAACTATCATAGATTCAACTGTTATCGCTACATATGGTTTCAATTTTGTTGTAATCAATTTGACACACACAGCAATATTTTCTTCGCATTCTTCATAAAATGAGGGTAAATAATTATTTTCAATAGCAATTGTTGCATCTGATGTCCATTGAATCATATCAACACATAGAATTATTTGACCAGGCCATGCTGGAATCCATTCAGCTCTCTCGGTAGTACCGTAACCTTTTATACAGTCACAAATAATAACTCGCATTGATTTCAACATTGATGCTTCAACTTGACATAACCATTTTTCTACCATACCCTAGAATAGATTGATTCAAAACAAACTTGGTGTAATTAAAAATGAAAATTACAAAAAATACACCAAAAAAATAAAAAAACCTTGATCCCCAATATTAAGTGTCCCCAATATTAAGATCCCAGTACCTCCAATCAATTATAGCCTCGCTACCTTTAATTTCTCACAGAATTTATAGTTGAAAGGGAACTAAATTTATACAATTTCGATAAACTTCGGGCAATATTTACGTAAAATATGAAAAACAATGAACATGTATATTTGGAAAGACTTTCAAATTTTAAATTCTAAAATGTATGTTTTTGAGATTTATTTTCTTTAATTAAGAACGTTTTTCATTTAATTCCAAAGAAATCCATTTTTCTTAAAAGGTTTGAAAAAGTATTATTTTTGAAATAAAACCTATACCTTTGCTTCAGCTGGTACAATTTGTCCAACAAATGGAACTTGTTCACCATTTGCGGATATCATGCCAGTAACAATTTCATCCTCGGTGAAATTGAGTTTATAAATACCCTCGAAACATTTTTTAAGATGTGGTTGTACACGTAATGGATCTTTTGTTTCAGATAGAATTTCCAATAATTCATCATTTGATAAAAAGAAGAATCTTGGGAAAAATAATCGTTTCTTTTCTAAGTAATCATTCAATCCTTTTTGTACTTCTTCTAAGAATGCATTATTATCACGTAATGTTTGTAACATATTTGGCATTTCTGTTGCAATTAATACGTGAGGATCGTGGATTGTATGTGTCATAATTGTTCGCCATGCTTTATCCACTGTTTTAAAATTACGAGCTTCGCCAGGCATTTGACGCATTATATCTTCTGAACCAAATATGGGTTCTAAATACATCCATGTTGACTGGCACTAAAAGTTTCAGTAAAAATTTAAAAGATTGCATGGGTATACATAGAGTTTTAATCTTAAAAATATATTAAGAGTATTCTACAGCCGGAAATCGTTTAAAAATAAACTTTCAATAGAAAAAAATAGATTTCAAGATACCAAAGACTTGAAAAAGGAAGTCATCTGTAATGAAATAAAGCAATTTCCCACGTTTTCCTCGTTCCTACCAACCGAAGGTCTGCAAGGTGGTATCGTGAGATCATCATAAAAAACTTTTAACACAAGGTCCACCTTCAATCTTACTTGGCCACACTCCAAGTTGTCTAGTCACGATATCCACCTTCATTCTTTCAAGCATTTAATCTTGGTCTTGCAATGTTGGCCTTGGTCTCGCAAGACTTGCAACATCAAGATCATTATCAAGACTAAATTACTTGTAGGCCAAGACCAAAATTTAGGCCAAGACTACTAGACTAACTTATTCAATCACTATGAAATTAAAATTATAACAGCGTATATCTTGCAAATGGAAATTTATCCCTCATTTTTTCGAGTTCTCGATCCTTTAAAATTATAAATTTTTTCTATCTTCAGGTCTAACAACAGAACATAGAAATTTTTCAAATACTGAAGTTATTGAGTATTTGTAAACATAACTTACCAATAACCAAGCATCAATAATATCCTGCATTGATATAAGTTTTTCTTCCCAAGCGGTCATTTCTTCTTCAATAGCTTTTATATTTGGCGAACCTCTCATTGTTTGAGCTTTTAATATGTTGTCGTCCAATAATTGTTGAATATCATCAACTGATTGTAAAATATACGTTCCAGTATCCCTTAAAAATAAATAACAATTATTTTAAACCAAAATTTAGCTAGTTATAAAACGTAAAAAATTACCGGTATGGTGCAATATTAAATTCCACATTTTCCCATTCGTTTTTCATCTTATGTAAATTATGTTCAAGAGCAAATTCTTTAGTAGCAGATGCAGTAATTTCTTCTAAGGCAGGTATATGCCTCACAAGACCATATTCTACCATTTGAGCTAACGTTTGATCAGGTTTGGGTTCAAGTTTGACACCAACCACTTCAGACATTAATTCCCAATGACGTTCCCGCAAACCTTTATTACAAACAATAGCAAATATTGGTACAAATTGCCGAAATTTTTCTACACGACCACGCATCACATCGGCTATTCGACGCGCACCAGGACAATCTGTTATTGTTTTCGTTAGTTTGTATAGTGTACGCCACATAGTTTCAACTTCATCAGCTACAGCCATAGCATCGAATGAAATGTATGGTTGATAGTACCTAAATTCAATAGAATGGGATTATTTATTTTTAGTATAAGAACCAGAAATTTTTTTTACTAGGGTATAAGCCGTGCTTTTTGTCATACTAGGCTAGAATAGGTGAAATAGGGTAATGATGAGATGCATTGTTTTACAAGTTCTGAGAAACATTTGGGCAAAAGTTCGAACATGGTGAATTTTAACATGTTTTCTGAAGTATATTGTTTAAATATATCGTTCAAAGTTATCAATAAAAAGTTTTCGTTCTCCCAAAAATATCTCATACCATACCTATATATTGGAATTATTAAGCTTAATTTTAGCTAATTTTATAAAGCTTAAGAGTTTGTTTGGATAAACGCGCTAATCTCAGGAACTGATTGAAAAATTCGTTTAGTGTTGCATAACTCATTTATCGGGGAAGCCTATAGGCTATGTACACCATCACGTGCTAGCTAAGTTACTGGCCCATTTCGCTGGAAGATTTCGAAAACTACTAAATGGATTTTAATGACAGCTTTAGAATCTGATTATAAAGTGATTCATAAAGAGAGCAGTTAACCGCCCGCTTCGCTGGACTGTATTTAGAGTGTTATGCATGGGGGTATTAGTGAGTTCGCCGAATCGCCCGCTCGAACGAATCGGGCGGGCTAGGCTAGTAGAAAAAAAGTTCAAAAAGAAAGCTCGATCGGTTAGGATAGGTTTCTACATGTTTTTAATGTATCCTTTATTTTAAAAGGTCCCCGCACTAGTCTTATGGAAATTAAATTTCGATAAAATTTGCTCAAATTGCGAGATTGGAACAACGATCAAAATGCTTAATTACATGTTCAATTAGTTTATATAATTTTGCTAAACTAAAATATTTACCAAGTTTCATATTTAGTAGTAAAATCAATGGTCGTGTGCCATAGTTTATCAAATGGTTCAATTCCAGTTATTAAAGAATTAAGTATCAAAAATGGTGAAACATCTAAGTCCAATAAAGTTTCCTCTTCGTTAATAGCATCGCCTTCTATCTTATCTTCCTTTAAGAAATAAAAGTCAATTAGTGAATAAAAATTGAACAAACAATTAAATAAACTTTGATTCGATCCGAGCTTACTCGAATACGTTCCATAAGTTCGTCTAATTCTTCAACAGCAGGAACCATTTCATCTATACCCAAAACAGGTGGATCTTTCTTTTTAAATAATTCTAATGATATTTGGTCCTCTTTTATTCGGGCCTCATATGCTGTTCGCCTATGTCTTAATACACCCTCTACTATTTCCCGTCTTTCTGTCAATCGAGTATTTGCTAAATCTATAACTTCTTCTAAATCACTTGGCCATACAAAAGTTCGTGAATTCAATCGGATGTCGTCAGCTAATTAAAATAAGTAATAATTTTTTTAATATACAAATCATTATGAATTGCAAGCCAAAGGACGTTTATTTTTCTTGTAAATGAACAAGTCGAGAAAATACATTATGATCTAATTTTTTTTCTCTTGTACAAATCTATGAAATAAACTTGCGTCCGATTTTTTTCGAATTATTTATGAAGAATAGGAAGATATATTTTCCATGAATAAGATGATTACTCATACTAGCTACTGAGATGAATGTGAACAAAATTGTACCTTCTAATAATGCGTATTTCATTAGAAATAAAACCAGTTCAGCAGTAACTGAATTAATCTTTGCCTTAAGATCAAATAGCGTAGCATCACGACTTTCTTGAAGAAAATTCATTAATGTTACAAGTTCTGCCGTGGTATTTGGTACCTTATTCACAGTTTCTGATATAATATCAAAAGTTTTACAAATTCTAGAACAATTAACAAATAATAATTATTATTAATAATTTTTAAATTATTTAGCGATTCACATGCTTACAATAACAGATCTGTTGAAAAGTGTACAGCGATATTCTTAAGTAATTGTTAATTTTATAAACCTTCGCCTTTTGGATTGAATATCGTGAAAGTATTTTCATTCACGAACTCAATCGGAACGAATTAAATTCAAAATAAATTCCCTGATTGCGTTCATGGAGACCTTATGGAAAAGATTATAATATGGTAGTAAAACTTACTCTCTATTATTTTCACGATTTTCTTTGATAAAATAATTAATAATATCCATTTTCAAATCGTGTATCATGTCATATAACGTTTTGTTGATGGTTTGACAATTAAGCATAATAAAATTCAAAGGAATTTCTTTCGGCAAATCGTGTAGTTCATCGAGTTTTGCATTATAAGCATCTACAAGTTTCGCAAAATCCTGTTAAGAAAAATAAAAATAAACTTTTATGTTCATTGCCAGTACAAAAGGTAAAAATAATATACAAGAATGAAGATAGGTATATAGTAAACTTTTAAAGATTTATCCCATTTCCTATATTATTTGAAGTTTCAATTTTTCCATAATTCTTCTTAAGATCGATTTAAGGACAAAAATTAATACAGTTATAGGGCAAAACTATTAAACTCTTCATTATTGCGCTACACAAAGCTATTAAAGACACTGTTCAGAAGGGAACAATATTCTATAAGTCATCACAAATACGCGCATATGCTGATGGCGTTGGTATCTTCGCTTGCACCGAAAACAAGTTAATTGGAACTCCGATAAACGAAGACAAGACTGTATCCATGAAGATAGCCTCACAAGGCCGGAGGACAATGGAAGATCTAGTCATAGATGATGAAGTTTATAAAGCGGTAACGCAATTCAAATATCTTGGAGGACAGGTGAAGAACGAGGAGAGAATGAGTGCCGCCGTCAGAGAAAATTTGCAAATTGGAAATAGGGCAACTTTGCAAATCTAATTCTCCTGAAGAACAAACTAATCTCACACAAGACCAAACTGACTATTTACTATACCCTGATTCCTGAAGAAGACCAGGAGAAAATAAGAAGATTTAAACTAAAAATCATAAGAAGGATATCCATATATCATAGAAGGATATATGGTGCAATCCGAGTAAACGAGGAAGAATGGCGCATATCAACAGAAAAATCCAGAATATCCTGAAGGAAGAAAATATTGTGAAGTTCATTAAATCACAGACGCTCAGATGGTTCGGACATGTGCAAACAATGGAGAAAGAAAGGATGCCCAAGAAAATATTGCATGCCGAAGCCCACTCCCGGGCTGTAGTTGCCTATTGGTAGGTAGTGATTGGGCAAAACTATGTGCAAATACCAAAAGAAGCAAACTTTTAAAAATGTTTTGAAATGTTTGACTATTTTTACTTCCCTATCAATTATACCTTTATTTTAAACTACATAGCTTAAAATAAAATTTATTGAATCAGATTATTATATTAAAAGTTAATACGTTCGCTGATAGCGAACGAATTCATAGAGCCAGTCAAAATATTTTTATATAAGAAATCTAGGCTTAGGATATGTCTACAAAACCTACTTTGAGATAAGGAAATGGTTGCTGCTTAAAAAATTCTTCCAACTCCTTTTTCGCTGTTCCATTTAAAATATAAAAATATTTTTGAAAATGTTCCAAATATTTATAAGGACCTGGTCGATTTGAATCCAAAACATCACAAGCTTCATTTATATGGTCGATTATTTCTTTTTCATCAGGTTTTACGCTGTGTATAGATAAATTATATTCACTGAACTCTATAAAAAATTATAATAAGAAAACATGATTTGAAATTAAGATAAGTTTGGACCAGTGGTGTTGGCTAATAGTGCGTAATAATCCTTAGAATATTTCTCTCAAAAAGTCACGTGCCTAATAGTAACTAATCGGTAAGTGATTATAAAATCGACTTTCAGGCAGTAATCATACTTTTGGAGAGTTTTTTTACTGCCCGAATTAAATGAATTTCTTGAAGTTTATTCGAGTAGACACTCATTATTAAGATTAATTTGATCATCAGGAACTTAGTAACTAGCTGTGGTTTCCGCGTGAAACAGGTGTAAAACAACCATACAATTTTATATCAGCCAAGAAAATATACACATACAACTGTATTGATAATCGATTATGATCACTTTTTGAATATATTCGAAACTCACGATTCTCACTTTCGTTTTACCTGGAAACATTACTTTGTCTACACGTGGTAGATCATGATTTACTTCTATTATATCATGAAACACTTCTTGTAATATTCTCTTAATTTCATCTAAACTTGGATCAAATTTTAGTTCAGTCGTCCCTTCTGTAGGAATAATACTTATTTCTAACATTGGTAAATTTGAAAATGCTAAAAAATCAAATTCTTCAAAAGCATTTCCTCCCTAAAAAACGTTTTTTTTTTGTAAAAAAAATTTGCTTATATAAAAAATATTTCGATCAAGCGATTATTTTTACTTGAAATTTTAATAAATAATCTTTTAAATGCAGAACACTTTGAAGTACTAATTCACGTAATTGTTTCGACATTAACGAGGCAATACTTTCAAAAAATCGTTGAATAAGACCAGTGTCTTCATGTTGAGTCAATGGTACGAACTTTTCCCAAGTGTTTTTCATATTTGCAAGAATATTGGCTACAGCTGGTATCCACTCAAATTCAAGTTTACGTCTTTTTTCAGCACAACATTGTTTTATTTTCTCCATAAATTTTCTTGGATTTACTGGGAAAAGGGTTTTGTCTTGATTGATTTCATTAATGTCAATAATTAACATGTCGTTATATCTAAAAGAAAAAAAAGTAAACGAGAAAAAGAGAAGAAAACATTTTCTAACTTTCACTTTCTTGTGGTAAGGCAATTTAGATTTGCATGTGTGCAATTTCTTATAGAAAATGGAGCAAAAATTTTGTAATTAGTATTTTTTTAGGGAAAATCGAAAATTATTTGTTAAAATAAGTGAAGGTTTTTGAAAGTTGATGTATTCGAAATTTCACGTACATCTAAGCAGCAATTCACCCATAGACAGTAAATTAAAACCCCTTAGGAGAATTAAAAAATCGGACAAATTTTTGGCCTCTGATTGGGATAAAAATCATTTTCTAGAATATTTTTGACTCAAAAAATAAAAAAGGTTGTCCAAGGACTCCTTTGACAACCGGACTATAGTAGTTTCTGAGATAATGACTAAAGTCGTATTCGAGATGTGAAATTCCAGAGCAATTTCTTCAGTTGAACCTATATGTTTTCATTGGTAAAATCAACCAAATTTTCTTATCTGTGAATTATTTAGGATAACATAGATTCAAAAACTCATTTGACGATTAGATTCAGCCTTTTAAACGATATCTCAAAAATTACTCAACTTTTCAAAAATTTACTCTATATGCAAAAATTTCATTATTTCGAAATAGGCAAAATATTTTTAAATGCATACATTGGTTCCATTTGACCATATGTAGTTTCTAACATGTTGTCGCATAAAATAAGGCACATCCCTTTACATTTATTTATATATTAAAAGAAATTTTACTCACAAATCATGCCATAACTTTCGAATCATAATTTGTGTAGCATGACATAAAAATAAATTATGTAACATTAAATTTTTTGATACTGTAGCAGTTGCATGCCAAGGAATTGGAGCTCGAATTGTAATTGGTCCCCATTCAGGAGGTATTGTAATGATACCAAGACGTTTACGTTCAGTCATATCTTCAATAATATATCGAAATAAAACTTTTTTCAATGCGCTGTTATAATTTTCATACACTTCTTCCACGAATTTCTCATAGAAAAATTTAAATTCCCAATGGCTTCTTAATTTTATTGGTACCAAATTATTTATCATTTCAAACCATTTTTCATTGAATGGTTCTATATAATCGGTATCAATAGACTAAAATTAAACAGAATAATTTTTTTTTTGTTACATTATTAACCAAAAGAAAGGTTGTGGGTTTTAAAGACTATAACTTATGCTCCCAAATTCCTGAGAGTGGTATAAGAGGCGTTACACATAATTCCACCTGACCGATATAAGTAAATAATCATGGACGTACCCTGTTGGAAAAAATATTTGAAGAAAGAATAAGTCTTAATAAGTCTTAGAAAACTCTGCAAAAGTCTTAGAAACTCTGAAAAATTCTTAAGAACTCTGAATAACTCTGAATTTCTTAACGTTTTTGGACTACTCTGAATAACTCTGAATTAGACTAGCCCAAAAACGTTGAGAAATTCAGAGTTATTCAGAGTTCCTAAGATTTTTCGAAGTTCCTAAAAATTTTTCTAAGACTTAATAAGATTTATTATTTCTTCAAATACTTTTCCACCAGGGTACCAGGATTTTTTCCCAAGCCAAAATACTTAAATGTATTTACCGATATAAAATAATTAATTTTTTCGATATCTTCTGGTCTAATGAATCTTTGTTGATCCTTTTCAGTTTCTTCTAAAAGTTTTCTTCGTTGCTCATCAGGGTGAACAGGTAAAGGATCTTGTCGCAATGCTATAAGTCTGTGTACATTAAACATATTGATTATTTTTTCATCAGCTAATAAAATGATGGAAATATTACACTAACTTTTGTCTCTCCATTTCTAATTTTAATTCTTTATCTAATTTTCTTTTTTTAGATCGTTCAATTCGTTTTGCTTTTTCTTCAGCTAATTTTGCCATTCTTTCATTGTACTTTCCTGTAAGCAAATCTCGTAAGTCTATGGAACCACCTAAATTTGCCTGTAATGAAAAAATACTTTCGGTTTTTCATTATCCTCAGAGATTCCGTAGCGATTAGATACGGCAATACATTGTTTGGAAAAGATTTTTTTTGTTACAAAGCTTAAAATAATTTTTTTCACAACTTTTGTCCCAGCATTTTCCCTAAAAGTATTTTGCTTTCGAAAAAATGTTTAAAATATTAACTTTTTTATGAAGAACAACTTTTTAAAATACAGTGTTGTTTTATCTTCTGTCGTTTAAAGTCTGAGTTGATTATTAAAGAAATCCGAAGATCCGAATCAAATCCGATGTCGATTCAATTCGGATTAAAACGCAACTACAGGCGAATTCATTAGTATGAGGTATTAAGTTGCAAATCTACTCAACACTTTTTGTCTAATTAAAGTTAATGTTTTATTTCTTCTGAAAGATAAAATCACCTTTTTCTCGGCATCAATTTTCGCCAGGCGCTCATTTTCTATTTTCGTATAGTATATACTTCGTGGTGGAGGATACTGAAGTTCACCATCGGGTCCTATTGGCGAAGGATATTTCTTTTTCTTAATTTTTTGAGCTGATGGTGATATTTTCATGCTATGAGCACATGGTGTATATGAATTTCCTAAAACATTCGATTATCAAAATAAATCCTAAAAAATTCGATTCGAATTGAAATAACTATACCAGGCGAAGGTGTCGGATATTCTAAAGTATTTTTAAAAGGAACTGCTTTTGTCCATGTTTTCTTTGAAGCAAACAATTGTTGATATTGTGCATTTTTATAAGCTCTTCCAACTGCAAACGATGGTTGAGGTTCAGTCTCGCAGCCAGCGTACGGCAACCACGGTAGTTGTGGTAATTTTTTTCGTTTACACGTTGGAGAATCGGGTAACGGAAGTACCTCTGGTTCCGATATATCTTTATTAGCCATTGTTTAAAAAATTACCAAAAAAATAAAGTGTATGTTTAAAAAAAAAAACTTTTCTAAAATATTCTATTTTAAATCATATTTTAATAACAGTGACTTTCACAAAGTTTATCAAATAAATATTGATCAAATAAGATATAAATATTATTGTTATATAAACAACAGGTTGTTAACGTACTTCTGTTACCATGTTACCAATATAGGATATAGCAAAAGAATCCACCATGATAATTCGGTCCTTGTATTTTTGAATTTTTGATTATTATTTTTGAAAAAAGATAAGATTAATGAAGAGGGCGGATGACGTAGTCCCGGCGAAATCAGTCATTGAGCATGCTTAATTTTCGCAAGGAATAATCCCGTTTAAAACAAGCTCCTAAACGTAAAAGTGCAGGTTGCCGGTGGGTAACCCGGTAGGATATTGTTTAAACTAATTTTTTTAAACAAATATTTTACATTGACCAAATCGAAAATTTTATCATATAAACGGGGACAAAATCAACAAAAAATGTTGTTAGACATTTTTATCTAAACACTTCAGTTTTCGAGTAAAACTTTCTTAAATTTGAAATAACGGGATTTTTACGATTTTCATCCCTCAAAAACTCAAGGTATAAATCAGATTTTTGTTATGTATAAAATTTTTATTTATAGTGTAAACCTTACACTACATCCCGCAATAATTTAGAAAAATTTAATAGAAAACCTGAAAAAATATGTTTACGCCAAAAGCCTGTGTAGATTTTGTGGAAGACTCGACTATAGGTAAATCGGATCAGAATGGAACCAAGAAAAACAAATGGTGATAAAAAACTTTTTTTCTATATTCTGTGACACTGAAGCATCTGAAATCATGCTTTTATGGTTGTTTTAAAATTATTAGTTTATTTATCACTTTGTATTTAGGAAAACAAAATTTAAAGTAATACAAAATAAATTTTACTTCTTAGTTGTCTAATTAAATTTTCGCGCCAAAGCCAAGATAAAGTAAAGCCAAAGAGATTATATATATGGAGGGAGCATTCGAAGTTTCGAAGAAAATTAGGAAGAGATACAAAGGAAGTTAGGGGGCGTCCATAAATTACGTGAGATGATTAAGGGGGGGAGGGGGTCGAGTCAAATATCATCTAATCTCACGTTGGGGAGAGGGGGGGTCTCGATAAATATCACGCAATTTTTTTTTCTGATTGAAACAAAAAAATATTATACTATTTTGTTGAATTTAATAAAAATTGTATGTACATGGCTAAATCAGAACGAAGTTGAAGGAGCGGATGATTTTACTGAAAATTATATGGACATGTTGGTTCCAATAGTCTCTCTTGAGACCGCGCATAATTCTCCATGGACTGAATTAGAGTAATTCTTTTTTTTTAATCACAGTAGACATAATTTAAGTATTCTATTCTTAACTTTTTATTACATTTATAACTCTCAGCAATATTGATTGGTAGTCTTAACTAGTCCTAAATAAAAGAACAAACCAAATTGTTTTTTTCTTTTTACAATAAACAATCTAATGCGTTTACGTAATAAACCCACATTCTGAAAAATCTCACGTGAGATTGGGGGACGGGGGAGGGGGTTGACTAAAACCTCACGACATCTCACCAAGGGGAGAGGGAGGGACAGAAAATTTAAAAAAACACCTCACGTAATTTATGGACGCCCCCTTACGGAAGAGTTATCTCTGTCATACTTTTCATTTTTGAGTTATCGTGTTGACAGGCGGACAACAGGAAATGGACTAATTAGGTGATTTTGTGAATACCTATACCAAAATTTTGTTCATAGCATCAATATTATTAAGCGTTACAAACTTGGGACTAAACTAAGTATATATTTCATATGATATAATATATTTCATATGGTATAATAAAATATAATGGATGCAGCAAGTTATGTAAAAACTTTTAAAATATTCCTATATCCATGGTATAAACAAATTGTCTAATATAAATGTTTAGCTGTATGACAATAGGAAAAGTCGTGCATTGTAAAACTATCTTTTCTCTACCCTCCATACTTCTATGAAAATAAAATCCTTTCATAAGTTTTTATCATAGATAAAATATAGTAAATTTAATTTTCTAAGGCTGTCGGTAATCGATTGCATATATGTATAAATATTATCGAAGATAATAAATGAGAACTCTAGGGTATTTCGAAATAAAAATTTTCGAAATACAAAAAATTGATCTAGGAAATTGGGGCAAAAATCGAAATTTATTGCATATATGAATTTTATTAATTTTATAAATATTTCATGAGAATTAGACATCCGGTTGATGATCATTTTTATTAATTTTTTAAATTTGTAGCTAAGGGTTTTTTATGGGCTTTTGAAATTAATGTTAGGGGAAAAAATTTCAGGTATTGGCGACACTGACGAGGATGCTTAAGATATTTTGAAACATTGAGGCGTACACGTCATATCCAGTGTAAATCTGTAAATGTGTGAGAAAAAGTATTTATAAACGAATATAACCAAAGTATAAATAATATGTCAAATAATCAATTTCACTACGATAATAATTCTGAATTAAATGTTTCCAAAGACATTAAAACTGAACCTTTGGATACAAAAATCATGATTAAAGAAGAAGTTATAGAAAATATAGAATTAGAAGACGAACATTTTCCTTCTGAAATATTAATTAAAGCTGAATTTTTGGAAGAATATGAAGAAAATAAATTTTTGGAACAAATATATTCTGAGCCCATTTCATTTACGTGTAGTAAGTGTGATAAAATGTTTTCTACAAAAATGTTGTTAGAAGCCCATAACCGTATTCATGATGAACCTCCTGAGCGTTTTCCATGCAATATTTGTAATGAAAAATTTTCTAACAAATATGCTTTATCTAAACATAAAGAAACTCATAATTTGAGAAAAGCTTTGACATGTCATGTTTGTGATCAACAATTTGCCAAAAGAGCCTCTTTAAAGCATCATAAACGAAGATTTCATCGACAAAAGAACTTATGTATCGTCTGTAATAAAACCTTTACACGGACCAGCGCTTTAATTATACATAAACGACTTCATAGTGGAGAAAAGCCATATTTATGTGAATTTTGTGATAAAACGTTTAACCGGTATGATAATTTAATTGTACACAGGCGAAATCATACTGGAGAACAACCATATTGCTGTAATTATTGTGGGAAAAAATTTACTAATAATGCTAATTTTAAAAAACATAAACGAATTCATACCGGGGACAAACCGTATTCTTGTGAGGTTTGTGGAAAAACATTTTCTCAAATAAGTAGCTTAAACGTACATAAACAAAAACATACCGAAAACCACTCATTTTCCTGTGAATATTGCGATAAAACATTTGCAGTGAAGAGTTTCTTAGTCGTACATACTCGAGTTCACACGGGCGAAAAACCATATAGATGTAATATTTGTTATAAATTATTTACTCAAAAAAGCAGTTTAAATGGACATATGCGAAGTCATACAGAAATTTCGGATACAAAAACAATTCAAGAAAATAAAGAAAATGAACGAGAGCCATTGCCAGAAAGTGAGGTAAATGAACTTTATACCGATAAAAGTATGCAATCAGAAGAAGAAGAAGAAAGTGAAGCAAATGAACTTGAAGATGAAAGTACACAATCAGAAGACGAACCACTTTCTAACTTAATAACTAAGAATGAATTATTGGAAGAAAGTGAGGAAAATGAACTTTATGAACAACCGCTTTCTGAGCGTTTGTCCGCACGTGAAAAAACTTTTTCTAACAAAAGTTTTTTATCTGAACATAACGAAACTCATAACTTGAGAAAAGCATTGACATGTCATGTTTGTGATCAACAATTTGCGAAAAGAATCGACTTAAAGAGGCATCAACGAAAAGTTCATGGCAAAAAGATCGTATGTATCGTCTGTAATAAAACCTTTACTCGGACGAGCGCTTTAATTATACATAAACGAATTCATAGTGGAGAAAAGCCATATTTATGTGAATTTTGTGATCAAAAATTTGTTCGGTATGATAATTTAATTGTACACAGGCGAAATCATACTGGAGAACAACCATATTGCTGTAATTATTGTGGGAAAAAATTTACTAATAATGCTAATTTTAAAAAACATAAACGAATTCATACCGGGGACAAACCGTATTCTTGTGAGGTTTGTGGAAAAACATTTTCTCAAATAAGTAGCTTAAACGTACATAAACAAAAACATACCGAAAACCACTCATTTTCCTGTGAATATTGCGATAAAACATTTGCAGTGCATAGTTTCTTAGTCGCACATACTCGAGTTCACACGGGAGAAAAACCATATAGATGTAATGTTTGTTATAAATTATTTACTCAAAAAAGCAGTTTAAATGGACATATGCGAGGTCATACAGAAATTTCGGATCCAATAACAATTCAAGAAAATAACAAAAATGAACGGGAGGTATTGCCAGAATCGTTAATTCAAAGTGAAAACATACAATCAGAAGACGAAACACTTTCTAACTTAACTAGGAGTGAATTACCGGAAGAAAGTGAGGACAATGAAATTTATGAACAAACGCTTTCTGAGCGTTTGGCTGCACGTAGTATTTGTAATAAAATTTTTTCTAACTAAAGTTCTTTATCTGAATATAACGAAACTCATATCTTAAAATAATATCATGTCGAATTTGTGATGAAAAATTTGCGAAAAGAATCGACTTAAAGAGCCTTCAACGAAAAGTTCATGGCAAAAAGATCGTATGTAATGTCTGTAATAAAACTTTTACCCGGGAAGCAGTTTGTTATACATAAACGAATTCATAGTGGGGAAAATATAATTTTTTTGTTCGGTTTGGCAATTTAATTGTACATAGGCTAAATCGTCTCCCAAAGTACGCTGATTCTGACATGCAGACGTAGAAAAACAGACAGAAACATTCTATTAAATCGTTAAAGTTATTGTTTTCGGAAATAGCTTTATCAGAAACTCGTCCACCTTACGGCTTGCTGACGAAAGTTATTAAACCAGCTCATTTCAAACTAGCCGGTGTATAATCGAATGCGAAAGCACATCTTGGAACTCATAAAAATATTTTGGTATATTTTGTTAGATTACGTTTATTGATTCTAGTAGAATATATATTTTTAATGCTGTTAGATTAAAAATAAAATTTTAAATTGCTCAGAAATGATGAGAAGAATGTAAAGTTCGTATTTTCAAAAGCATATTTAAAAAATCGAAAGAAAATTAAAAGAAAAAAGCTCAATAAAAGCATCACATTATCTTCGAGAAAAATTCTGGAGTAGAACGCTTTTCAAAACTACCTTTATTAAATGCAATTAAACTTTCCCAAATTTATTAAAATAATAAACTAGCAAACAATCTTGATTTCGTTTGCGTAAATTTCAAATATCCCTGTCGTATATTTTCTACTTCAACCTGGTAGAGAATGGTTTTAAAGAAAAACTGAAACTTTTCTTAATTAGAAGAAAATTGCTTCACAAAAATACCTGTGGGTACATGATATTTTTAATTTTAAAAAGAAAAAGCAAAAAACTGTAGTTAATACTATAGAAGTATAGACAATAAAAGAATAAACATTATTCTCCTTATTTATCATCCTTTAAAAAAAAAAGTACTGTTGGCCTGAAAAACTAACATCTTACAAATAAATTTATTTATTATATAAAAAGTACTCAAGAAAAGCAGAATTTTGAAATATCTTTGCATACACAATATTTCGTAAATGAATTTTTTCCAAAATATTTACTATACGCTTGTATAAGTTTAAAAGACTTTTCTACTCTATAATTTTTTTCGAAGATTACAATTTATAAAATAAAATGGTTAATGAACTATTATAACTTTCTTATTATTTTTTAACCATAAACTTATAGTTTTAAATATGTTATTAATAATATAAAATGAATGTTATTATATTTTAATTATTTCAATAAATCAATATTTTATTAACACTTGTTATTTTATTTTTTTAAACAAGTGAAAACAAACAATTGACTGAGTTAATTGTTAAAATACCATGCATAGACATGTCACACATACATAACTGATATTTCCATAATTACATACTATACAATTTATGCCTAATTTGCGCCCTTACAGGTAAATAGTCATATTTACAAAAAAATGTTTCAAACAAAAGTTATAATAGGTTGGCTGATAAGTCCCCGGTCTGACACATAAATGGCGTCGCTAGTATTAAATGCATATTATTTTTATATAGTACCAACCTTCAAATGATTCGTGTCAAAATTTGACGTCTGTAAGTCAATTAGTTTGTGAGATAGAGCGTCTTTTGTGAAGCAACTTTTGTTATTGTGAAAAAAATGGAAAAAAAGGAATTTCGTGTTTTGATAAAATACTGTTTTCTGAAGGGAAAAAATACAGTGGAAGCAAAAACTTGGCTTGATAATGAGTTTCCGGACTCTGTATTTTTTCCCTTCAGAAAACAGTATTTTATCAAAACACGAAATTCCATTTTTTTCACAATAACAAAAGTTGCTTCACAAAAGACGCTCTATCTCACAAACTAATTGACTTACAGACGTCAAATTTTGACACGAATCATTTGAAGGTTGGTACTATATAAAAATAATATGCATTTAATACTAGCGACGCCATTTATGTGTCAGACCGGGGACTTATCAGCCAACCTGTTAAGTAAGCCAAGTTTGTATATTTTTGCTTCACAGAGAAGATAGTTATTGTTTGTTTGCTTCAATTATAATTTTTTGTAATTCTGTATAAAAGTTTTAAAAAAAGGTTAGATATTGTTTTATTATTTGCAAGGAATATTTTAAAGTAGACATGTATCCATAGGTTCAAAATAAATACATGTTTGTAGTTTTTTATAAATTCAATTAAAAAAATGGTAAAAATTCGAAATAAGCTTTTTTAATTATAATCAAATAAGTCACTCAGATTTGTTCGCGTGTATATCTTTGATAGTGAATGACGAGATAGACATAGAAATGTATCTGGAGTTAAGTAAATAGTCTTGCATATTCACATATCTGGCCTGAAATGCTGACAATATTTATATGCTAGTTAGCATACTGGATTGATTTCAGGGTACACCTACATTGTAACAATGCTCCAATCCACATAATTATTAAAATAAGATAGTAAATTATACAATTAATTTATTAAAAAAAAAAAATTAGTTTATAATAAAATATTATTTTTGATTACAAAATTTTTGAAGATAATCACTAAATTTAAAAAAAAATCACGAAAATACAAAATCGTATTCAGCGCTTGCTGCATAATTATTATCCCCCATCATTAAATGAAATGTAATTAAATAAATTACATTTTTTTTTTGTAAAATACTAATTTTGTTTGGAATATTTATACCTAATATTAGTACTCTGCTTTTTTCACAATTTTTAAAATTAAAAGAGTGTAGGTTCCAAATTAGCTGTATTATTTATCCACCATGCCTTAAAATTTCACGAACACAGTGTAAGATCTGAGACATCATATTAGCATTTAAGAATATTCAGCTTGATCACAATCTTGTTTCTGATCGTTTAAGGTAAAAAAATACTGACGGAAAATATCAAAACCTTGATAGCATTACTTATCATTAAGTTTCCTTTTTCAACTCCAAAAATTTCGTAATTAAAAAAATTGTTATATATCTTAACATATCACTTGTTATTTTTGATTCAGTTTTCAGTTCTCGTTTTGTTCTGAAAATCGTCCTATATATTCTTCTGATTCTCGTATATATTCTTCTGAAGTTGGGCCGTACGCTAGGTATGATTCTACAATTTAAAAAAATTAGCTGTCTATATATATGTGCTTAAAATAGGACTACATAAAGAAATGCTGTATATACCTTTCATCAGTTTGGAAATATTATCAAGTAAAAAATCTTTATCTCTCCCTTCTGAAATCAACATCTCTCTAAGGATATTAACCATTGCTATTTGTGAATTTGCTTTTGCTCGTAAGTAATACGCAGCCACACTAAACATAAAAAAAATAATATTGTTGTGAAAAATTGTTTAAACTAGTAAAAAATAAAATGTAACGAGTAAAGTTGCATATGAATAAAATGTACTATATATGTACAATATATAGGGATAAAATATATCGAGTAAAGTTGGTAATTTGGAACCTTACTATCGTTATAGAACGCCACATAAGTCTTTGTAACATACTGCCATTTACATTCCTGCATTGAAAAATATAAGTTATCAAAGCAGACACAAAAATCTTGTCACATTCTCTCAAATCTTATCTACTCAACGTTAGTAGAATTCAGGGCTGTAGCTAGAGTTGAATTTGAATTAGTGCAGCATTGGTTATAGGTAGGGCGGAAGTAAAAAATTTAACATAATTGATCTGCCCTCGAAGTACAGACTTCTAAATCAATCACAATGTATATCACAGATCTTCTAGGTCGGTGATGTACATTCAAGAGCTATTCGTAGACAAATAATTTCTGTAACAGAACATGAGTATGGATCTAAGAACTATTAAATCCTCAATGATGAAGAACAAGCAAACAAGATGGTTGAACTTCCAGGTATGGATGTAGAGATCCACGCCTGAGTAAGTGAGGTAATAATTAATTGTTGGGTGGAGTGATACGAGTAAATAGATACGCCCAAGTGTCATTTAATCATATTGTTTCTGAAAACTTATTATAATAATTAACAATAATACAAATATTTAAAACACTCAATTTCAAGCTAAAGTGTATATTAGGGTTATAATTACATAGACCCTCCGCTTCATGTGAAATCGATTCAAAGCCCATCTATACACAGAACAAAAATTATTATAATACGAAATGAATGTCACAAACCGTGGTATGTTCGGAAAAGTTTAGATACCTATCGCTACAATTTTTGTTATCTCAAACTATGAACAAACAATTTAATTACAATAATTTATCTTAGTTTTGGTATTTTTAAGGTAGGGCAGGCATGGGCAAATGGGACTTACAGAATTCCCTCAAACTTCTGTAACTAAAATACGAGTAAGTTAGTGACAACCAAAAATAAGAGTAAGTCAGAGAGACAACATTTTTTTTCTAACTATTTCATTACTATTAGAGAAACTGAGATATTTAGAAGAGTCGTATACCCGTTTTGCTTTCTCCTCTATGAGCAATGCGAACTTGGATAAAGAGGCACACATAAAGTTATAACAATGGTGACTTAAATAACTCGCCCATGCCTGAGGTAGGGCATTGCCCCCAAAATGCTCCCCCTAGCCTCAACCGTCTGTTACGTTCTATCTCCGACACTTTAAATGACCGCCTTAATATATGGCGTCTGTTTATTTTATGTATAAAATATTAAGTAATTCCAAATTACGCTAGTTTTTATTTGTTTTTATTTGTTTTTTTTTGTTTGTTTTTTTTTTTTTTTTTTTTTTAAATAATTTTAAGTAAAACTTTACCTCATAGCTATTAAAAGTCCACCAATAATTCCAGGTTTCGTTAAGTATGTGAGAACCTGAATAAAAGTATTATCTTGTTGTAATTGAAATATACCTTGAAATATTTTTTGTACAAATCTATCGTAGTCTTGAAACGGTCCACAATTAGACGGTTTAATTCTGGAATATAAAAAATTTGTAAAGTTTTTATTTATTTATTAAGTTTAGAGTCACCCGATCCCTAAAAACAAGTTTTTTTACTCTTAAAATTTTTCGAATTAATCAACTTGTATGTAATTATAAATGGCTTTTATGGATCGAGGACCCTTAATGAATAATTTTTAAATAAAACAACTGAAATACACTTTTAATTCCGTTCGAATTATAAACAATTTGCTACTGAAGAGTTTATTGCAATCGAAACGCCGGTAACTAGTATATAGTATCATTAAAGTCACAAATTTTATTTTTACCAGATTTTTGAAATCTGGTCCTTGGTCCCGCAGAGTTTTTGAATTTATTAAAAATTCTCAAGTTAAGCGGTATGATATATTTTTTATTTAATATATTTCTAATAAATTTTATGAAAAGGTTTATTGCATAAACTTTTGAAAAATATTACGGAAATAAAATTATAATATCAGTTGATACTTTATAGATTTTCAAAATAAAAAACATACGTTGATAAAATATAAATATAGTTAATTATTACAACAAGCAGTGATGTAAAAGTCATTACTAAATATAAAGTTTTTGTTTGTGCAGCCCTCCATGTTTGCCGTGGTGGAATAGAAAAATATAAAACTGATGTACGTTGCATATAAAATTGTAAAAAAATTTTTAAAATAATGACTAGTGGTAATAATGGTGAGAAAAAAAACCCAACCCAAAATAATGTTTGTGAATAAATTAAATCCAAAGTGTTATGTGCAATATCAAACTCTGGTACTGGTATAAATCTTTGGGTTAATCTTCTGTAAAAAAAATAAATTAAATTAAATGATAAAAATTAAAACTTATTGTAACTTAATTGGGTTGATGGGTTGATCATTGAATTAGTGCATGAATTGTAAATATTCCCCGTTCTCCGTTATCGTTCACTAAAGCAGTCTTTTCATGGATTCGCCATTTTTATCTTATTTAAGACTTCTAATAATTTTTACCCTAATCAATCATCAATATTTTTCACATGTAGCTGGTCTCCAGTACATTTGTACATGTACTTTGAAAAAGGACAATCGCCGCTTCCATTATTTTTAACAATAGTATGGAATCAATATAAAAGAAATAAAATTAGGTATCTATTTCTCTATTTTTCAGACCCAAACACAACTTTTTTTAGTTACTGTATGATCAAGTCGCGTCGCGATGTTAAAAATTATGGGAAGGACACTCAAGAAAAGTTTCCATAAGCCCAATGTATGAATCTTAAGTATCAATATTCAGAAAAGATTAGCGGGTGCTGTCGTTTGCTTTTAACACCTTCACAGTTAACTTTTGTTATTTCGTTTCGGTATAGTACATTGTGTGTAAGTAAAAAAGGATGATGATACTAAAGTGTAAAATATTATCTTTACTGACAATCAGTGTAAGTAGTGTATATAAAAATAAGCTACACAAGAGAACATTTTTTTCTCTTTTATTATATTTTAAAAATAAAAGTTTTTTCTTTGCCATAATAAAAAGTCTCTGATTCATGAATCGGAAAAGGTTAAATAAAAAGATTTTTTCCTTCTAACATGTCTTTGACACTTACATAAATATCTGAAGAGCGAGTCATAGTCAATTTTAAGCAATAAACAGAGGACAATGACAACAGGACAAGAATAAATGGTAAAAATATATAAATTGTAGAGTCTTTAGTACTACAAAAACTTACGTGTATATTAAGTAATGACAAATACGACAAATAAATAAAACAACAAATGAAAATAAAAAATCCATAACAATTAGTCGATAAACTTCTTGTGCTAAATTAGTTTCCCAACACTATAAAAATAAACAATAAAAAGATAGCGAGCATGCTGTTAAAAAATTAAATCTGGAAGTACGCTTTACTAAGTGATCGCAGGCCATAGGAAAAACTAAGTTTCGGTAAGCAAAAAACCATTTTTTATAATTTTTTTAAATTGTTTATAAAACCCGATCAAATTTTCAATATGATAGCGATCAAGTAGTAAAATTCACTCGAAGTAAAATTCAATAAGTTTATAAATGTTCCTGATTGTAAAAAAATTTACCTCGACAAATTTTCGACTTAACCAAAACGTAACTAAAACAATCATAATTACACTTTCCAATACGAAAGTTCGCAACAAAGTTATATAGAGTGCAATTCGTGGTGACGAATAATCTTCATACCTGAAAATTTTTTTGCATTAGAATATCTATAACTTTCAAAGAATATTAAGTAGATAGTCGTAACACAATCGCATTCAGTCGAAAAAAGAATCGGAAATATAAAAAAGACCTTTTCCCAATTTTCAGATGATATTAAATGTAGCATGAAAAAAAGGAAAAGTCAATCCTGCCGAATCCATATGAAAAATGAGCCTCGGAAAAATTTCCTAAAAATTTGAAACAAAGACCTCATTGGTTACAAAACTCAATAGTTTTGCGTATACACAAACCTTACTACTACTAATTCACAAATATAATAATTTCGATGTATTCCTCAAGTTCGGTAGGGTTAAAAGTATCTCAAATTTTTCTTCTATAACTAATGTTTTCCATATTTTCTTCAGGGTCTTTAATGTTCATTGTACTTTAAATTAAAGAAGAAAATTGTTTTAAATACCTTACTATAAATGAAAATAATTTTGGATATATATTCATGATCGTTGTTATAGTAAATGCAACAAGTAATCCAAAACTTTGCCTAGGTGTAATTTTTCGATCATCGTTGGAATCAGATATGTTCGGATATTTGGTATTATAATAAAGTTTTAAGAGTTTCCATAATAAAATCATAGTCAATACTAATATAAACAGAACAATACCATGTACAGAGACTTTTGTCATAAATGACCAAAATCGACGTAGCCATGATATTTTTTGTTTTTGTTTACGTTCTTCATCTAAAAGCTCCTAAAAATATATCAATATTAAATGTTGCTAATCACATTTACCAAAATATTTATGATATACAATTATGTAGATGTTATATTTACATTATCTTTAATCGATCGGAGAAAACACTATTCTAATGGAATTTTGGGCGTTGTCGCAGAAAGTATGTTTCTAATCATCAAATGAACCCAATTTTTTTATTTTTAGCATTAAAATCATCATATATACTGAGATTTATTTAAATTAAAGGAAGATAAATTGGTATTGGTTTTCTTCAGGGTAAGTAATTGAAAAAATCACGAATAACTTTTTATTTTAGAATTTGATAAAATTCGGTTTGTAATTTAGACAATTTTAACACAAAAATCGGATTCATTCGATGATTGGAAACAAACTTTTTCAAAAATCATAATAAGTCAAGCATTTTCTCTAGTATCGCCCAGATTTATACATGAAACCGTATATTTTGGAGAGATTTTTTGAGGTGACTCAAGAACCAATCATCTAATAGTCAAATGAATTGAATTTTTGTTTATTGAGGCTTATTTACCCCATGTATTTATTCCATAAACACATGGAATTAATGATGTTAATAAAAAACATTGACTATGCATTTAAGGTAAAAAAAAATTTAAACATCCATTTTATTGTTGGATATATTCCCTGATAATTCCCACGTTTTTTAGTTCGTGTCTGCTCTGATATATTTATTGGTTGTATTTTGATTGACTTTGTTTTATGCGATTAAACAACTTTCAATCATACTTTCACACTCAATGTGATTCAGAAAAACCTCAATAAATCGAGCTCTGCAAATCAGCACCTATTCTGCTTAATAGACATAACCCTGAACACAATTTTGGTTTATTATGCAATGATTCTTTAATCACTAGCAGGTTCAATAACAATCTTTAAATCCTTGTTTCAACTAATGAGACTTAATAAGGTTTTACTGTACATGATTTTTACTCTCTTACACGTAGTTCATGGTAAATGATTTGTGAGTTTAAATTTGCAGCTTTTTCATCTGCTATATTAAAATCCCAGCTGCAAAATACTTTATTTGCATATACATTTTTTAATCCACCAGCAGTTTCGATAAAATTTTTACGGTAAGTTTTAGCCATCCTACAAAAAAAAAAAACATTTAAGTTTGTAATAATTTTGACTCTACGCACATTTCGATACGATGTTTCAAAAACATTTTATTTTATTGAAAAAGATACGTCGTCATAGGTCATATATATCCAATTATTGGAATTCCTTAAAAACAGACTTCGGATCAAATAACAATTGTTTTTTTGAAGGGATCCCAATAATGTGATTTTTACGGTGGACAGCTATCTTACGAGGGTTATCGTCTGTAAAGAATCATAAAAAGTTGGGTTTACTTACTGAATTGATAAACCAAAAAAACATATAATATATAAACACATCATTGTGAAAAAATATGCCAATGGCATATTATAATATGTATAGTCATCTAATGAAAACGAATGATTACCATAAACACCATAGTATAATATTGTTTCAGTTAAGTAACCCTAAAAATAAAGCTAATTAAATTCAGTTAGTTATATTGGATTTTAATACCAAGAAAGACTATGTGGCGATAGAAAATAGAACTATAGTTATGTAGCTCCATAGATACATAATATTTAACGGAAATGTTGTCTAAATCTTGTAAACCATACGCACATACCATACACATATTAAAGAGGTTAATGTAACAATTTTTACAACACAAATTTTGTTAAAGAATTATATAAAAGAATTAAAATAATTGTTTTTATATTAATTTGCGTCATTATGTCTGTTATAAAAGTAAATCGCGAGTTAATTTTGCATAAATTTCTAAATTGTAGCCAGGAAATAATAATTTCACACAAAACTATAAAATGTATATGAAAGCATTTAACCTAAGGTCAAAATGTAAATCGAAAACAAAAAATTATAAAACTGAAGTCCTAAATTTGTATAAAACAATTATATATAAAAAATTTACTTGTAGTTTATTTAAACTACAAAGTTTATCTAAAACAAGTGAACAAGAACAATTGACTGAGTTAATTGTTAAAATACCAGTATAGACCTTGTTGATTACGCATTCGTTTATTTTTTACGTCATGTAAGTAAAAAAAAGCAAACAAACATATAAATATAGGTATCTGTTTGTTATATAGGTATATACTATATAATGTTTCTAATCTAATTTGCGCCCTCATGGGTAAACAGTAATGTTTACGAATTACGAAATGTTACAAACAAAAGTTATGTATTTTTTTATAAGGAACATTTTTTACATTTATACTTTTTTTCTATCTCTTAAGGTTTACAAGATGGGTCCTATGAACCCAAGACCTTGATCTATGTTGCTCATTTACGAACTTGATCTCAATTTTTACGTCCTGAGCACGCTATGAAAATCAGCTTAATATCTCTTTTTGTTTTTGAGTTATAGTGTTCAGCGACGACGGACGAACGGACAGACAACCGAAAATGGACTAATTAGGTGATCAGATATACCAAAGATTTGTTCGTAGCATCAGTATTTTAAGGCGTTACAAACTTGGGACTAA
This sequence comes from Chrysoperla carnea, assembly GCF_905475395.1. Taxonomy (NCBI): domain Eukaryota; kingdom Metazoa; phylum Arthropoda; class Insecta; order Neuroptera; family Chrysopidae; genus Chrysoperla; species Chrysoperla carnea. The sequence continues at coordinate 52,703,835 of NC_058339.1, forward strand.
ACTTAATATACCTTGATATATATTACATATATACATGGTATAAAAGTATTAAAACTATAGCAATTATTAAAGACTCGGGTGCCAATATGGCAGACAGTACATTAAGATGTATAATGAAGTAGGCATTTTTGTCTTCTGTGAAGATACTATATTAGTTTCAGAGTCCAATAAAAAAATTTACTACGGCCATTCGAACCGTAGATTTAGATTTTTATCATTTCCCCTAAAAGAAATTAAAATTCCTCAACAAATTCCGATTTTAAATTTTTTCCCGGTCGCTCGTCACTCAGTTTTAAGGTCCTCTTAGTGTTTTGCATCTATTAAAATTTCCATACCTCTCCTGTGATCAAATCCATAAAATTGAAATTAATACTTCCATTCTTGTAAGAAAATTCAGTTTCATTTATCTGATACAATAATTGTGGCAATACCAGAAATGCTACCGAAATAAGTAACAAAAATAAATTCATTGTAAACATAGATCGTAAAAATTGAAAATATGTAACTACACCGGATCCACAATGACCTTCAACTCTTTTTAATGTACCATGCCATAATTTGAGTCCATCACTTAAACTGCGAACAGCTTCCTCACACTGAAAATAATATATATTTGAATATAAGAAGTTTGAATATAAAAGAGGTTCTTTATCGTTACCTTTGATAAAGACATTCCAATACGGTATTTAAATAACTTCCATGAAGTTATAGGTCTAGAATTTACTTTTTTGGATGATTTATCTAGTCTCTGTTTTACAGCGCGTTTTATTGATAAACAATGTGTCATTTCACGTAAAAATTCACTGCAATTATTTCAAATAAGTTAAATTTATCCTAAAAAAAAACTATTTGTAGAATGCGTACATGCGATGTTGTTTAGCTAAAGGATTATCCTGCATAAAATTTTCATCCTCTTCCATTTGTTTAGCAATTTGTGCAGCATGTTGTTCCAAAAGTGGTGTAGATGCATCTGTATCATCATCGTATTCTAAAGAATTCATATTTCTGCATCTTCTTAATCGGAGTGTCATTACCAGATGTGCAGCGGCTCTAAATGGCCCCACTGTTTAAAAAAAATTAAGCAGGATGTAATGAAAATGAAATAGAAATTCATTGTTTTTTGTTATGACCGGGAATTATGTTAAAAATAAGCTAAATTTGTTACTTACCTATGTTGTTTCTCGATGGTAATTCATTAATAGTTTTATTTCGATGGAATGTTTGAATTTTTGATTCCAGGTTTTGATTTCCATCACCAATACTATTCGAATCCGCCGAGGTTGTGCTAATGCTTTCAATTAATTCGTTTAACATTTTCTTAGCATTCAAGAGTCAACACATAAACAGTTACTTTTCATTAAATTATGCATTTATTGAATTGTGTCATGCCTTCTTATCGACGATGACGAAAATTGATACTTGGTAGGAAATTGATAAGATAAATTAAAATGATAATCATATCAAATTTTTTAAACGCATTTTGAAACAATGCCGTCTCTAATTTTAAAAGTGTCAAGTTATTTTGACAGTTGTTCCAAACTGTTTTACACGACCAACTTTAATTTATACTGTGCTTCGTAATGTAAAATGTAGATGTCTGTACATATATCAAACCTTCAATAGGAATAACAAGTGAAAACAAACAATTGACTGAGTTAATTGTTGAAATACCATGCATAGACAGTGTTGATTACTCTATCACATTACACATAGATACATGTCACACATACATACTTGTCATTCATACATAAATGATATTCTCATACAATACATAGGTACTATACAATTTAAGCCTAATTTGCGCCATCATGGGTAAACAGTGATGTTTACGAAAAAATGTTTCAAACAAAAGTTGGTTATTTTTTTATAAGGAATATTTTTTACATTTAAACTTTTGTTCTATCTCTAACGATTACAAGATGGGTCCTACGGACCCGAGACCCAATTGACCTATGTTGCTCATTTACGAACTCGACCTCACTTTTTACGTCCTGAGTACGCTGTAAAAATTTCAGATTGATATCTTATTTCGTTTTTCAGCTTGATACCCAATTGACCTATGTTGCTCATTTACGAACTCGACCTCACTTTTTACGTCCTGAGTACGCTGTAAAAATTTCAGCTTGATATCTTATTTCGTTTTTGAGTTATCGTGTTGACAGACAGACGGACAGACAACCGAAAATGGACTAATTAGGTGATTTTATAAACACCTATACCAAAATTTTGTTCAAAGCATCAATATTTTTAAGCGTTACAAACTTGGGACTAAACTTAGTATACCTTGCATATTACATATGTGCATGGTATAAAAAGTTACAGAAAAAGTACCTATTAGTGCACGAACTAGAACTAATTAGTAAAATAGTTTGTGAACTGGCAGCCGACTGAAACTTTGTATTTTGATTGATCAGTAAAAAGCTCAGTCTAAATCACAACGAATTTTTCTTGACCAGTTGCGAGGCGTCTAGCTTAGACCTATAATTTTTTGTAAAAAAAAAAAACACTTTAATAGACATGCATGAAGGCTGGAAAGACCGTGGTGAGCTCTGACTAATAAATGCTCACACGAAGATATCTAGATTTTTGCTTGAAAATCGAGTTCGTAGACGATTACGGGTAAATTTCCGAATATTTTTGCTTGAAAATTTTTCAGTTAATACTTCATTATATTGTCAAGAAAACCACAAAGAAAATAATCAGAAATATCAGTACATTAGACGAGGCTTTTGTTTATTTACATGTAAACGAGGCTATTAATTTAAAAAATAATTATTTTTTGTTTTGGACAGACATATCAAATACCTCCCATCTTTGTCAAAAAGCGCTGTTTGATAAAGGTAAAACACATTAGATTTTTTTTTGTTGAATAGTTATTTTACAACTCTTCGAAACAAAAAGCATATCGATGAAAAGGCATTGTTTCATATATATAAAATATGTAATTTCTTTTCTTTTATTCAAATGATCGAAGCAAAACTAGTTTTCCCGAATTCCTGAGGAAATTCTGCATATAATAAATATTTTTCCAACTTTGTTCGAAAAATCTTAATAATATGAGCATGGAATACCGGTCGTCTACATGGGCTCTTTTTTCGGCTGCTTTTAAAACCTGCTTTCACGATGCGTATAATCTTTTAAAATTATATACTTAACTGTATGAATTGGTAAAATAACTGTATATGATTTCTTCCATATTTAATGAGAAATTTATTTATTTTCACATTTAATGATGGTTTAATTTCACAATGAATTGTTTGAATTTTAATTTTGAAATTTTATGTAAAAAATTTAATTGAAAATTGCGTATTAATTAATAAAGTATCTTTATATTTACCGCTCTTAAATTTTAACGAATTGTTGAATATTTAAAAAATGTTTAGCACTTCTATCTAAACATAAAGGACCTACCAATAGAGAAAGCGCTTCCTTTTTACATGCCAGACAGACTATTCAGTTTATTCATTATAGTTGTATTTAAATATTTTTTAGCATCAATCATTTTAAACCATTGATTTTAGAAAGGATTCTTTGAAGGAGAGTTAAAAAACGAATAAAACTTCAAATATATGATTTATTAATAATACAATATATTTTATTTTTCATAATATAATCTAAACAATTGATATTATTCATATATACAAAATGTTATACAATATTTTTTCAATAACATTGGTTAATATACAGAGTTTTCTTTTCACATGGCTCTTAGAGGTTTAGACACAATGTAATTTTATAGTTTTTCGTAATCTGAACCTTAAAATATCTCATAAAAACTTTGTTTACAAAAAAAGAGGTGGTTAATTAATTGAAAAATATATTACGATATCTTTTGGAGAAATCTAAACGATTTCAATTGGATTTATTTATCAATTAGATTTCAATAGTAGTTAGTAATAAAGTTATATAATCATAAACATAATTTTTATGTAAAAGACATTTGTTGACTCTTTTTATAAAGATTATCATAAAGTATAAAAAACCCAAAGTGTCACGTTTCAAATATATTCTGTATATAATTCTAAAAACTATAAAGTATAATATATATCAACATTTTTATTTTATACAATTGTTTAAGAAGGAACAATTTATTTACAAAATGGTACACATAAAATAGTTATCTTGATTTTTGTAGAAAAAATAATTTTTGAAAATAACAAATTCTATCAATATATTATTATTTCAAATACTGATTGATTTGATATTTACTAAATGAGAAAATATTAGCTTATTTTCTTAACACAAATTAATGTTTAACGTGTTTAAATGTGCTACGTTATTTGAAAATCCAAAATTACCTCAAATAAGCTTGAATAATGCAATTAAAAAAAAAGGAAAAGTAAATTTTATGTTTTTAAAATCTCTGTTTAATTCAATAGGATCTTTTACATGCGACGTAAAAATAATGCCAAATAATTCACTGAACAATATGCTTTTCTGTAAAGAATAATAGTAGAGAGGAGAGTTGTAGTTTATAAAACAAATGAAAAAGCGTTCTTACGTAAGTTAATTGACTTTAGAATATACAGTTTGGCAACCATGTCGTTAGCCATTTATAAAATATGAAGTAAGAAAAGTATACTTAATATATGAAGTAAGACGTTCTTATGCATAAAACAAAGAAAACAACACAGCAGTGTTGTATAGCAATCATATAGGTAGGTTTGATATGTCTATTGACAGCGATCATATCACATAGGAGACAGTGCCTTGAATAAAGCATGATTGCTACCAATAGACACACCAAACCTGCCTGGATATGTGATTGCTATAAAACGCTGTGTTGTTTTCTATGTTTTATGCCTAAGAACGTCTTACTTCATGTATTATACATGAAGTATATACTCTTGTTTCTTCATATATTATAAATGGCTAACGAGATGGTTGCCAAACCGTATGGCAACTCTGTAATAAAACAGTATCTTAGGTAACAGAACACTTAAAGAATTGTAGGTTCATACATATGTTCGGTTCAAAGGACCAAATAAGAGGTTGTTACTTATCAATAAATTTCGTTTTCTTTTTATTGTGAGGGATAATTTATTAGAATTTACATTAAAATTTATTATTGATCGTCTATGAATATAAAAATGCGAAATTGTAATGAAAACTAACAATGAATTGGGTTTTATTATCACTTTATCCGTTATTGTAAAGTTAATGAGTAATTTATTAATTATATCATTTTTAATTGTAATTCTGGTATTGTGAAATATTCAAATTTGAGTATGTAAAAATTCAAAATTTCTTTCGTTTTCTCAAATTTAATCGTTAATAAAGACTAATTTCATAACGTTTTTTATTTCAAAATTTGAACAAATTAAAAATAATATTTTGGATTTATTTTTACGTATATTTTTAGATGCCTTTAATTAGAATAGATCTCTAATCAAAGGGAAATTTTGCACAAGAAAAGCATCATGTTGTCTGATTAATTCTGTAGCGAAAAGTATCCAAAGAAACCATAGTTGGTTTTATAGCCAGTATTGGAAACATCGTAGAAAATGTATTCAATCAAGTGTTCTTTTTAGTTAAAAATTTGTAATTTATTTCTATTGAGCTATGAATTATAGAATAGTAGAAACTATATGTACAATAACAATTTTTTTACATTAATAATAGAATGTGAGAATATTTTGTATATTTCAGATAGCCAAGAAAACTATCGTACGAATTGTTATCATTAAACCTACGCCTACTCTATAATAGAAGTTTTGCTTGAATTTAGGAAATGGTTTCATGAAGATTTCCTACTTCAACAAACTGTCATCAAAACCATTTTATTCATTTTTAAATAAGAATTCGTACGAAAGAATCTTGGGTCTTAAATTATTTACATATGTTTTATTATACAAGTTCATCAGTTTATCTGCGTTTCTTAATAGAAAAATAATAATTTTACAATTTTTTTTTTGACAGTTAAGTGAGTATTTTTTATAAACATCTATTTTAGTATTTTAATATGAACTCTTCTTAATAGATCGGTTTTTTTTTTTTTTTTTTCAAAATATTATTTTCATAATAATTAATTTTATTTAATTTATACATAATTATTTATAATATATAAATATTCAAGAATTTATATAATTTCATATCTATTTTCAGTTCTTATAATCACAGCTAATAAATACAATGTATCAGTATTGAACTAAATTCTAATTCTAATTCAGGAATTGAATCAATTGATTCACTTGGCGACTTAAAAATGATCCAAATTTACCTTTGATTTTTACCAATCCTTTTTACTGGTTGTAGGTTCATACCTAAATCCGACTTGAAGGACCAAATGTAGAATATTTTGCTAGAATATTTATATTTGTATTAATTTTGTACTTTTCAAAATATTGTGAATTATATTACTTTGAATAAGCAAATTAAAAAGTCAGTGGAAGGAATCAAAATTTTTACGAATTAAATAAATCAATTCTTGAATTAGAATTTTTTAGTTCAATACTACAATGAATGTCGTTCTCCTTGATATTGTATTTCACTTTTGGCAAGCATAAAGTTTCATAGAACTCTTCAAAAAAAATTTAAACGTCATTTAGTAAATCCTATCAAAAAAGTGTTATTGAGATTTAATTTTAAGTGAAACTTCGCCTGTCGAATAAACCATAGAAGTTCCAAAAATAATAGGCATTTTTAATTATTTGTGTTTTTGTTTTTGAAATAAAAATATACAATATTTGGAAATTAATTTCTTCAGTTTTATATACAATTTTGAATGTTAGAGCATTGTTTTTTTTGGAAAAGTGCGGATAAACAATAGGCCGAGTTTTTTATATTTAAAGATAATGTTTCATCGCCCATGGAGATACAAAATTAAACTCGAGAAAAATTAAAGAAAAGTACGGTTGAGAGTAATCAAAGTGGTAATTTAGTAGGTATAATTTTCGTTGTTTGACAGAATATATTATTAGAATAATATGTTTCTAAATAATACAAAAAGCTTTTTATGACAGCTTCAAATTCAAAATTGTATAGAAAATAAAATAATGTTTAAGGCATAAAGGGAAAATTGATGAAATACATTTTCAATATGAATGAGCAAAAAATAAAACAATTTAAAAAAGCTATAAATGTGCTAATATCTCCATTTCAGTATTAATTTCATTACTATGATTACCATTTAAATTTGTTGCCATTTGTGAACCAGAAACGGTAACTATAACAGGACTCTGATCGCTACTTGTTTGTACAATTGTAACTAAATTACCGTCTTTTGTTGTATCTAAATTATCACTTTTTAATAACATACGTAATGGTGCTATCTCTGTTTCTGGTACTAATTTTACATTATCAATTGATATATTTTCTATACTCCGTTCTTCTCCCACTTGATTTGTTAATATACTAACTACATTTACAACAGAACCATTTGATTCTGATAATGATAGTGAATGTTCGCGACTGTGATCAGCGGCAATACTACCATTTGTACCATTTGGATCTAATACTGGGCGACTTGAACTGCTACGTGATCGGTAACTTGGTGGACAACTGTATTCGGACTGTGATTGGTCACGACGATTTGTTATTGGTGCTCTGTAAGAAAAACAAAATAATATTAGTTGAGAATTTATACGATTGTAGATTAATTTAATCCGAAGTTAAAATTGAAAGAATTTAGCTATTTTACATCCAATTCTATTCCACTGCAGATGTCTCGAATCGAAAAATAATTCAAAGAATTTAAGTATCAATGATGACAACATTTGGTGGCGAATGTAAGAATGGAAGAAAGTCTTAACATCGAAAATATATGCTTTGGTAAATTTTTCAGACGATACATTTCACAAATTCAGAACATGAGGCTCCAAAAAATAGTACACATGGCTAAATTTCTAATAACTCGGCGGTTAGAACACATTCTACAAATTCAGAATAGAGGCTCCAAAAATTAGCTTACACGATACACGATTTTGTATATTTTGTTCTTGACTAAGGTGGACGTTACTTTAGAGGGAAAAGATCTGTTTTTTCGTGAAATAAGCTGCTAACAATTCTTGGGCTAGCAAGTTTTAGATAAAATAAGAAAAGGTTGAAATGTTTTGATTATAAGAAGTGTCTTTTATTTGTTTTTATTTAATATACTTTACAACTCACCTTAAAAGACTACCAGAATGCGATCGATACGTAGGCGGAGGTGTAACTGTATGCTGAACTCCATTCGGAGACAGCACGGGTGCATGACGATCCAGTAACAGTAATCTAAGTCTATATTCTTGCATCGATGCTTGGTAACTCGGCGGCGGTGGTCGATATTGAAATTCTGGATACATCATTGCCGCGTATGGATGATGTGGTCGACCGTATGATGGCGGTAATCGTGGAACAAATCGTCTAGTACAACTATCACCAGCTGTACCATCGTCTGATCCACCTAAACCTAACATTGCACGACATGTGGGTGCATCGTGTGATGTTAAACGCCAAGCAATTCCACTTACTGTTATTAAAATTATTCCAACTCCTAGAAATAGAAAAACGTAATTTTAAATATTTAATTTATTTTATATAAGGTTAATAATATTTATGCAAATAAAGGTAAACCCAGGTAGTGCAGCCGGGTCCTTGCCACTTTTACTTATAAGTCATTTAATGTGTCCTTGTTGAGAACATCTCGTCAACTAAAACTAGAAAAAAACGATAGTTTTCGACACCAGTGATAATGAGGAAGTCATTACCTTCTCTGTTGGTGTTGCTACCAGTATAGGTAGGCTTAAAATTTCGAATCCAAACATCTGATTACGTATGGAAAGGTTAATAAACTAATTTAGGTGTTTAATTATTTTATAATTTCTTTACGGGAATCGGTTAAACAAAACAAATAATACCCAAAAACTTACGCGTGTGCGGCCGCGTGCATTAGCTGTTCCATTAATATAATAATATTACTAATTTCATTGTCAATCAAACTATGAGAATCCTTTATATTTCCATAAATTGTCACTAATTCGCATTCATCAGTTGGTAGCCTGTACTAAGTAATTAGGTAACACAGTCAGTATACTACAAAGCTATTACAAAGCTAATTATTATAGTGAGATTATAACCCAATCAGATGAATAGAGAGACATGGGTACCGCAGAACTAAATAGCTTGTTATATAATAATAGATAAACATATTTGATTTTAATAAATAATAAACCATATTCTATTCATAGAAATATCTAATGTAAATTAATATTTGTTAATTGAAGTTGGTACCAAAAATTATTTTGTATAATTGAAATATGGATTCATCGCATTTATTGTTCTTCTTTCGAAAAGCTATATCATGATATGAAATTTAATTAAATTCGTCTCTTGTCAGATTAATGATCGGTTATTATATAGTACAGTAAAAGATGTTACAAAAATCTGCTAATAACGAAAAATGAAAGAAACCGCTTGCATTTTGCTAAAACCTCATGGAATGGGTTTCTTAGGTGTCAAATATCATTAGTAACGCATAAGTTTGTGTTAAAGTTCACTTAAAAAATTAGTAATTAGGCAACTTGTATGACGTAAATGTTGAGTGTTTGTCAAATAATCGAAAACTATTATACGTAATTCAAGTTGCCTATACATTATTTTTGCAAGTCAAATTAGATAAAGTTGGAAAAACATTCTAAGAGAAGAATTTTCTCAAGCATATACTTACCGATCATGAGTAATGAAACTGTGAGATGTTCACGTCCAGAAGCTTTCATTGCACCTAAGATAGTGCCAACAATTGCACAGCAAACACCCACAAAAGCAATCATCACAATAAACCATCGTATTGATACGGTTTGTGTTAATAACACTCCACAGCAGGATTTCGGTTGATCTTCACTCGTATACGTTTGTCCACTACGCCGTGATCTGAAAAATTTAAAAATAAAATTTATTAGTCTTTGAATATACAAAAATTATTGCAAAATTTTATTCAAATAATTTTTCAAATCTTAATTTTGAGTTGTAGCATTTATTATGATGTTTATTATTCTTTTTAATTATTGAATTTGGTGGAAAACCAATCAGGGTGTGGTTCCGCCTACTGGTACTTTTAATGAAATCGTTTTTAAAAATTGACTTCGAGAAATTCGTCTTATTCTAACATCTCATTTAATAGATCTTAATACTTATTTGCGACTTTCATTTTTTGACAGAATGGTTTCTCGAGAATAAGACAGAATTTTATTCATTTCGTCATACAGATTTGTATCATCTTAGGATAGTTTTTAACCCGATATTTTATATTTAAGTGGGATAAATATATTTTTCAACTATATTTCAATCAAGTTTTTTCCCAATTTTAATTTTTTTTGTAGACTCTTGGTATTTAAGTTTAAGGAAAAATATTGATAAAGTATTTTTTCGTTTTGATAAAGATTTTATTTTTCTCTGTAGTAATTAAATAATTTAATATTTAAAAGAAATAATGCTCGTAGATTATCCACTTTAATTTTAATAAAAAAAGTATACAATTTCTTTGTATTTTTTGTAATGTAAGAAGGATGTTTTACAACATCAAGGATTTCTTACTTTAAATTGTAATTAGATAATTATACACTTTTAATGATACTATCAAGGAAATGTAAATTCTTTACAGGAAATTGAATCAAAGTCTTTTTTTTTTTAGTAAAAGAACTCTAATTTATAAAAAAATATTTAATTAGTACCAGCAGGGAAAAACCTTTTAGGTTTATAAATGAAAAGGTTTTGTTGTTACTTATAAAAGATGATAATTTTATTGAAACTTTATTTCGTTTGATTTAAATATCAATATTATTTTGAAATAGTTAATCAAAGACTTTTTTCATACTTTTGAAATGAAAACTTTAATATTGTAAGTATAAGTAATATTGCACGAAGTATTGCAAACAAACTTTGATTTCATTTCAAATTGCTTTACCTATAAGAAACTCAAACTTTATTTTTAGTATTCATCAAAAATCTATTTTTATTTTTTGAAATTTAAAATAATTTTAAAGCTAATATGAGAATTTAATTTTATTATGCCTATCCATCGATTCCGAGGGATTAACTCAAGTGAAATTTTTTTTATGAAACCTAATTAGATATATGTTATAAAAATATGATGACATTTTTTTTTCTTCAATTTTCTTAAATTAAAGAACATTATTTTAAAATTTTCTCCTGAAAAATTATTGTAGCGTGAGAAAATGATAGAGATGAAGGATATAAAAAAGCATGTATTTTAAATGCGAGTATGCTATAAAAGTAGGTTTATTTAGTGGTAAAATTAATAGAGACGAGTTTCATCTACTCATTACATAGGATGCATAAAATATGTTGTTAAAAACTTCGGAGGACATTAGGGTTCACTAAATATGTATGTTTAATGCACAATTCGTTTGAGTCCTATTTAGGTAGCACGTGAGAGAGAAAGAGATACGTAATCGAAGTTTAAATGTTCGTTTTAGGTGAATATATGTATGCTTATAGCACAGTTTGTCGATTTATGATAGATGCAGTAATAATTTAGTTTTTATTCGTGGAAAAAATGCTAAATTTATATAAAAATACACAGGCAACATATAACTTTCACACTCATCTTACGCATTTATTTGGAAAACCACTATGCCGATATTAGAAGTGACGTCACTTCTGTTATAGCTCCGTCTTTGTCTAATTAGGAGTTTAAACTTTGCGAGATTTAAAAATTTTGAAAACTAACTTCAAATTCTGGTACGTAAAGTAAAATTCACCTGATGTAATAAAATTTAATCAACATCTCAATTGGTACAATGAATTTTCAATCAGCTATATCAATTATTACAAAGACAAATAATTAATTTAGCATTGTTCATTGTAGTTAGGTATTCGCAAGTAAATTCACCACACGATTTAATGAGCTTTAATTTATGCGAGTTTGTATAAAGTTTAGGTTCACTTAATAATATATATACCATTTTACAACAAAGTGGCGGCATCAGCGTGAATGGCATGGTAATGGTAACGATAACCATATTTATTTTAGAAACGCTTCGTTAGCATCATCATATCATCATCAACTAAATATTATTTTATATTAATAATATTACCATTTTACTCTACACTAGAATGGATATGATATCATTATTTACTCATACTTTTTAACCACTCTTTAGTTATATTTCGTTTCAAAATATAGACTTATGCTTTGTATTGAAGGTCAATGGAGGAATGACGTGGGTGTGTTATAATTTGGTTTTATAATCCTCTGAGCATGACAAATGTTATTTTAGGGATGTCTGATATGATTATACATTTGACTCCCCATATTTTTTGGCATTTCTAGATTCTAGTGATCCCCATTAGTTCAAATAAACTGAAAATTGATATATATATATAATTGCATACAAGGTCGATGTTATAAAAGTGAGAGCTTATTTCAGAAATTTGGAAGAGATTTTTTGGGAAGACTTTACGTATCTTTACAACTTCTAGTTAAAGTGTTTATAATTTTTATGTGAATAATTTTTATATGAAGTGCTTTACGTGGTTACCGGTCGGTTCCACTGCTTTATTGGAAGTATCGACTACTTCCTTTTTATATAGATTACATGTTTTCAAAATAATTAAAATAAAATTGGGAGTACATAGTCGGTGTGGGATTGAAGTCGTGTGAGTGCGACCTCTGTAGTGCACACGACTAACTTCCCAGAGGTGGAAAAACATTTAAAAATAGGTCTTGTTAGCCTTCATAGATTATTCTTCGAACATACACTGCAGCTTATGCTGAAACGATCATTATCTCCATAGATAAATGATGTGTTTTATTCACTCCTGTTTATTCAGTTTTCCATTTCCAGTTTTTTTATTACCAGTCACGTGTTAATGTCATAACTGGTTCGCGAGATAATCGAGGCGAAACAATCCGAACGAACATACGAACATACGCACATACGTACAACACACACAAAGACATCACATTGAAAAGGTTTAATTCGAATATTGCGGCCTTGAAACCTAGGAAATATGTAAAACTGGAGATTTTCAAAATCGGTCCCATTACATTAACTTCCTCTGGGATGTTAAAAACAAAATCTCATTTCTTTAAAAAGCATATAAAATTGATAAGTATCTAATGAAGGAAAAATTCGACCTTAGTGATGAATTTCTGTTACCCATCTGTTTTTTTACATCTAAAAATGTTTATGAAGAAGGAATATTATTTTCATAGGATAAATTAATTAGTTAAGTTAATTTAATTTTAATTTTCTAACTTGAATTCCGTACTTATTATTCTAATAAAAACATGTTGGATTAGCAATTCAAAAGTTACGTGTATTAAAATGTGCTTTAAAAAATTGAACGAAATATGTTCGTTTAACATATACTCTGTGTCACAAACTTTGCATAGGTTTTAGCATTCTAAGTGATACAGCTATAACATATCATACAGTAACATCAATAAGAATAGTAAAACACGTGCAGAAAATTCTTTACATACAATGGTAAAAAATTCAAAATTTTTTTCTTTGTTACAATTTATTGAATTGTGATAGGAAATTAGAATAGGAAAATCTAAGCAAGTTTAGATAAAATATAAATATCTCGTTTTGTAGTTACCCAATCAAAAAACAACTTAAAGAGAGTTTGAAGGGGGTCATCATGTTATGACATCAGATTGGACCTAGTTCTTCGGGGTAATTTAATAGCCAATTTAGATTCTAAACGGTTAGAGATAGAATATCACTCTAAATTAGAGAACTGATCCTCATAAAAAATTAACAATTTTTGATTAAATCGTTTTTACGAAAAACGTGAGCTTTAGGAAAAAATACGACTTAAAAATATATCATTACTGCTTTTACTACAAAACTAAAAAACGAGACATTTAGGTGTATAGATTAAAATGGCCCATTCTGTATAAATGGGTTAAGGATTGGTAGCTGGGATTTTTCAAGGTGGCAGAAAATAATCCATAAGTATAATTAAAACAGGGAGATACAACTCTCAATCATGAAGATTGACCAACGACCATAAGCTACGTTTAAGTTCGTCAACTCGGACAGGAAGATCCTTGACGGGAAGGCTATATCTTCTCGAAAGAATACCTAAATCCACAAAGTTTAAGTTAAAGAGTAGGTTTTTGGTGTTATTGGAAGAAAATCTAATAGAGTTTTCCGGATTTATTCTGATTTTTTTTGCTTTTTAATACAAATTGGTAGTATCAAAATATAACTTGTTACAATTTTTTTTTTTAAGTTAAACTTATCGTTTCTATTTTCAGGTCCAACAATTATTATCGTAAATTTTGATAAAGTCGAATGTAATTAAATTTTTTCCGAAAATGTGCTCATCAAATGAAATGAAACTGATTTTCGATTTTTTTAACCTATGAAAATATTTAAAAGAAGTTTTAAGGTAGTACCAGCATGAAATCACTTTTCGACAGATTTGGCCGAATTTTTTTTCTCGGGTTTATAATAGCTTTATTTATGAATTCCTAAAATTTCATAATTTTTGACCGTTTAGATCGCGAGATATTTAAAGACAAAGTTCGCGATTTTGAGGGTCATGTCCCATTTAAAGCATGTAAAATGTCCGGTCTCTCCAACTATTTTTTATGATATTATTATATATTGAAGAAAAAGTAGAAAAAAATGTTTATACAATACAATTCTAAAAAAAAAATTTAGAAATTAATTTTCACTTTCGAGATATTAATTTTGACGTAAATTGATCGAAATTGGGACGTTGGCATAATTATTTCCCATTTTAAACGGTCAAAATTTCTGAAACTTTGGGAATTAATAGTAAGCATTATTAAATTCTTAAATTTAATTTTTCGTTAAATTCTGTCGAAAAAAAAATTGTACCATTGCTTTAACATAGAAACTGCAAATACCATGCTGGAAATACCTTAAAAGAGAAGCTTTGAAATAATTATAAAAATAAAATAAAACACTTTAAAGATTATTTTATTACAGAACCTAATTATTGAAGTCGTCGTGTAGCCAGTCTAGTATCATGTTTTTGTTTATGTTTTTATGATACCTTTTCTTTGATTTGTTTGATGTCATAGTCAGTCGCCATAGTTAATGTAGGTAGGTACTCTTGCCAATATTATTAGTACCTATATTTGAATAGATAAATATGCTATTTTATAATAATATTTCCATTTACTTTACACCACCCCCACAAAACTCACACTTTGTGCTTTCTCGCTAACTATTTTATAGAAACTTGGAAATCTAATGATGTTATTTTATTATAAAGGTTTGTGCTAAAAGCAGCAAAATTCACTAGACTGTATAAAACGCATTTCTCTTTAATGTAAACATCATATGATGCATGCATACAGTGAAAATTGTTTAAAACGACATCAAAATGACCGTTAAAAAGTATAGGGTAAATGATTCAATGGGTTTTAAAGTCTTGAAGCTCAATACTATAAGAATAATCTGTTTTTATTAAAAACTAATACACTGATTTATATACAGAACGTTTGAGCTTCTCTAACGCTCAGTTCAAATGAGATGTAGAAATCTGGTATTCGGTAGGATTGTATACAAGGCGTTTTTAAAGCTTTGTAATCTCTACAGCTCCTCAAAATACAGCTGGAGGGTTGAAAATCGGTAAACTGACCTAGAGAATTGAAAATTTGTACGTAGGTTACGTAAGTTAGTTTCAAGGAAGTGTCTTTTGGAAGTATCAACTTAGCAGTTATCCATGCTTTGCATGGATGGCCAAATCATTCAATTCTGCAAGCTTTGATGAAATGGATAATGCCTTGACTTTGTAAAATGTAATTTATCTCTTCATTGTACTGGATTCTTCATTTATCTTCCTGATTACCTTTCCTTTCAAATCTTCTCAGTCTTTCCTTATCATCATCGGCCAGCGTTCATGTTTATCCGCCATATGTCACTACTGGGCAAATTAGTGAAGCGTAAAGCATCTTTGCTGCTTGAATTAATAATTTGTTTTTAAGGAGACATATTTACATGGTTGGGCCTGAATCTAGCTTGTATTCGTTCATTGATGGACGTCCAACCCTTTCTTGGATCTTCTCCCAATCCTTTTATATAAATATGTATTTTATTTGTTCAAAAACATGAAAAGACAAAAATTCTATTTAAATAACCAACATCAAATAAGAAGCATCTAATGAGGAGAAAATTTGACATTAGTGATGGAGCAACAACTTTTTTTTTTTTGAAATACTAAGAATCACGTCAAGAAGTTTAAGATTTTGTCCACATATTTACATGTGATAAGTTTTTCAAAGTGATGCCGATACCTGATAAACAGTTTTGACTGCATAATGTGTATATAGCGGCTACATTCAAGAGATGTATACTGGTATACTAGCGTATAATATCATCACCCATCTCGTCATTTACGCCGCAAACAAACAGGTACTACTCTGTAGTCTGTATGTTATAATGTGCATTATAACTGTATACCTACGTTTATAAAAGCAGAGTTAGCTAGTTGACCACTGTACAGAGGTGTACTTATTTAAAAGTGTGTTTCATAAAAAAGCTTCTGCAAATTTTAATAATCATATAATTCCATTCAATACTCTAAAATCATTTCCAGAAATTTTTGGTTTATTAGCAGTAACCTACCCGTTTTGCTGTATAAGTTCAAATTTGAAAATATACAAATACTTACAGAATGGAGAAGTTTCATACCAACTTTTAATATTCAATTTTACCCCTTAGACGATGAATATCCAAAATTCCTTCTTAGTGCGTACTGTCGTCATTTAAGGAACTTGTAAAATTTCATGCTTCTCAACCCAGCGGTTTAAGCTGTGCGTTGATTGATCAGTCAGTAAATCAGTCAGTTTATTCTTATATATATAGAATAAAAATAAATATCAAAAGTTTTAAGCGAAGAGAAATAGTGACTTCCCGAAGATCAAGAAAATTAATTAACATGAATATTATTCCTATTTTAATAAATTCCATAAGTAACTTAGGAATTTTCGAAATCAATTGGATTAAAAAAAAAACTCACAAAAGTTTTCATAAGTCCATAATTTACAATTTGATAACTGTAGCCTAAAGTTTAGGTGTAGACAAATAAGTTCTCATTAAACGCTAGCACATTTTCCTTTCAACGAGTGTCATATTTTCGCATACAATACTTTACAAACACTTGTCATATTTATTCGTTTGAAAACCGCTGTTTTATTCATGAAAAAACGGCAGATAAAGATTTTTTTGCAGATTTATGTCTGCGACCATGCCCCGTCGGGTACAGAATGCATGGATTACTTTAGACCCTTTACAAATAATAATTTGTATGGTAGTTTCTAATCATTCAAAAGCTACTGTTTCCAGTAGTTAATAATAGAGACCAAGGAAATTGAATGAAATACAAATTTAAAGCAAATAAACACAACGAAAGCTTATATTCAAACCCCCCTATTTTTGAATCAAAGCCGATGAAGAAAGTGACACTCAAATATATTGTGGTTAACTTTAGTGATATTTTCGATTTGAAAGACCCAAAACCGTTATTTATATTATGCCGAATATAAGAATTTTGTAAATACGTATCTGATTAATATAAAACATATTATATAATCAGATCTCTAGACCATGAATCTTCTTCAAATTGATATATGAGGGAAGGAAGATCGAATTTATAGAAAGGTTTTAGGATGGTAGGTGGTAAATCACACATCAGTCAGACGATGATGGTAATATTGACATGGTTCATCCATCTATGATGAGCATTCACATAGATGATATTAACTCCACATACGTATTACTATTACATTCATCTATCTTTGTCGTGTCCATATATATTATTGTATGCATACATATCCTTGATGTATTACTGTTCTTGAATTCATACTTGTTTGCTGATTGACCCAAAAGCTTAACCTGAAAAGGAAGGAAAGAGAATAGGACCGGACAAATGTCTGAGATAACATTCAACAAATATTTCTCGTATATAGATAAATATACAGTGTGTTCAATTAAGTCGCCACCATATGGAAAACTCTTTTATCGTTTTGTTAAAAAAATTATTCCCGATATATAGTTCTGCATGGCCTAAAATGCAAAATAAAATAATCAGAAATCAATTTATTGTTTTCGTATACGGAGTTTTGTTGAGAAATGTAAATTTTTATGTATCTACCATGAAAAAACAGATTTTGTTATTTTTACTAATTCTTCTCTGTATCAGCTTTGATAATTTATGCCTACAGGTCGACTTTTAATCTAGGATGCACTTACAAATTCTGCCGATATGTAGATATAAATTATCAATGCTAATACAGAGAAGAGTAAAAATAACAACCTGATCGTAGTTTTCAATTGGAATCAAGTTATTTTAAATAAAAATTCTAAAAATTTTTCCTTCAAAAAGTTAGTTTAACGATTAACATTTTGTTTAACAGGGTTTTGTTTTATTAGCTAACATTTGTACGTATTTGATAAGTTGCAATTTTGATTTTTTTTTTTTGTAGAATAGTACTCCAATCATTGAGAATAATATTTTGGTGAACCAAAAATTCGGATATTATTGCCTTAATATTATCGAAGGGATGGTAACTTTGAAGATTCCGTCTGTCCATGTACTGAATACTTTTCTCCAAACGAACGATCCAATTTCAAAACGTAATTTTTCCATTTTAAAATTCGGTTTGGTAATAACTGGCCTACGCGTATTTAGGCTAAAAGACGCAACGGCTAAAAACTTCAGAACCCAACCAACTCTTCTATATTCAACAACTCAACTTATCCAACTCGTAATTACAACAATAATCCGGGTCAATAAAATTTTCCGTATATTTTTGCGGTCTATTTTTTCCGATTATCGGTCTACGCAACTATGTGTGACGAAAACATGTGTAGAGATTTGATCTCACAAAGGTGGAAGATCTGGGAAGAGTAAGAGATTTGAATTCCTATTTTGATAATTTTAAGGAATTTAAAATTGGTAATTACGTTCAAAAATTATGTTAAAACTTTATCGAATCAAATTTGGGAATAATTAAGTAATAACAAACATTGATTTTGTTACCAAACAAAATACTTCTAAAATGGCTACAACATGTTATTTTCCATCTGCATGCCCTTTTAGGGTAGGATAGCATCTATAACTGTCTCAAAAGTAAAAAAAGCTTTTTTTATTCAGTGTAATTGGTCACTGTCACAAATTTCTCTGATAACTTGGTATGAATGATTCGATATGTATCGTATTCGATAAGGGCTTTAGTAAATAAGTGGCTCTTTCTAGAGTGATATGGATATGGATGTGTGTGGTATGTGTACATGTTTACATTCTCAATTCGATATTTTATCATTGTTTGCTATTGACTAAACTTATTCTACGTGTGGTTTTCTATTATATTTGAATAAGTTGTGTATAAATAGATATACAGGATGGGTCATTTTTATCTGTAATGGATAATAGACCTAGTTCTTTAATTCCCAATTTAGATAATAAGCGATAAGAGGTAGGATAACACTTTAAATTAGAAAGTTGATTCTCATAAAAAACTAACATTTTCATCTAAACTATTTTTACGAAAATCGTCAGCTTTCGGAGGAAATGCGACCTAAATATATACCGTTTTTGCATTTATTCGATAGCTTTTTACGGAAAAATACTTTAGCCGAAAGTTGTCAAGGGCAGCAGAAGATATTGTGTCTATGACTTTGACCTAAAATTAACGATAGCTTTTACGCGGTTTTTCTTTCTCGCGCTTTAGTTTTTTTATGAGGATAAATTTTCTAATTTTAAGTGTTATTCTATCTCTTACTGTTTAGAATCTAAATTAGATATTAAAGCAAGCCGAAGAACTAGGTCCAATCTTATGATAGAACATGATGTTCGTTCCTCAGCAAACTCTGCAACTTTTGTTTAAGTTATCTTAGTCATTATAGATTAAAATGACCTACCCTGTATATACGTATGGATAGAACTTGATATAATGTATAAGGTGACGTGCACAAATCACTGTCTAAAGTTAGCACTTTACACCACTTTACATACTCTTAGCAACATAGAATTTCATTTTGAAGGGTATTACAAATATCGGTTGAAAATATTTCGTAGAAAGGATTTAATATATTTCCGATATATCTAACAAAATTCAATGTATTAAAAATAATTGTAAGGTCAACAAATACATAGATGTTTTGGATAATTTCAAAATGGTAAAAGGTCTTACGCTTATTTGGACATTTGGAAAATCAAAATAGTATTTCATGTACACGAATGATCTTCGCGGGTTTGACGTTTTTCTTACAAATGGATAGATACTTGAACGTTCGCTTGAAACTATATTTCAAGAAATTTGACTTTGCATATATTCGAACTGATAAAAACTCGAACCTTGTCAATACTAATACTAGCAATAGTGTCTAAAAGTTCTCTAACTTTATTTTTGTTATATTAATCGCAAAAAAAGCACATGTGAACACACCAGGTTTAGAGTAAATAAATAGCGTGATCTGTATTACAGTCCTCTTGAACTCATATACATTTTTAGTTTTTTACCTTTTAATCGTTTGAAATTAATTTAAGGTTTGATGACCTTTTTCCAATAATTTTCCCAAGATGAACTAGTTACTGTTTAATTTTCTTATATAACATAGTTGAGTGTCAACTTTTCGGTGGTAAGCTCAACGATGATAATGAAATATATTTTTATATTTATTGCAAAAAATAAATCTTTTATATTTTACGTTTATTGTTATTCAGTGAATTGTATTAAAAATATTTTTGTCCGTAAATAAATTTTAAATTTATTTATCAAAGTTGGGTCAGTAAATAAACCACAAACATCAAATTTTAATACAATATGGAGATATAGAAGAGAACCGGAGATATTTGTACAAATAATTTAACATAATATTATCGAAGAGAATCAAAATTGATTTGAATAAAAATCTTCATATTTTCGGATAATTGAAAATCTCTTATACACATAGAAAATAATTTTTCATTCATTAAATTTTATTTTAACCTAAAATTTTTTTTGTTTAAAAATAATAAATAGTTTATAATTGATGATTTTCCAAAAACAAATACTTGCTTTTTTGTATAAAAAATGTTTGAAAAAAAAGATTTGTTGATTTTAATTTGTTTCATTTACCGTTATATATAGATATATATTTATTTAAATTTTATCACACAAAAAACATTAAAAACAAAAAAAATTTTTAATTCACATTTGAAAAAACATAATAACTGAAGCATATAACCTAGAAAATAGATCTCTTATTATTCGAGACAGTCTTTTAATTTTTCAGTTTTAAATGACTAAATTAATGTCTTTTTAATAAATGATAAAAAATTTGGTGTAAAATATTCAAACAACCTCCATATAAATTCCATTTAAAAGCTCCATTTAAAAGATGGCACTCATTTTGTAGAAGGTTTTTATACCATGCATATATATAATATGCAAGGTATACTAAGTTTAGTCCCAAGTTTGTAACGCTTAAAAATATTGATGCTACGCACAAAATTTTGGTATAGGTGTTCATAAAATCACCTAATTAGTCCATTTTCGGTTGTCCGTCCGTCCGTTCGTCTGTCAACTCGATAACTCAACAACGAAAAAAAATATCATGCTGATTTTTACAGCGTATTCAGGACGTTAAAAGTGAGGTTCGTAAATGAGCAACATAGGCCAATTGGGTCTTGGGTCCGTAGGACTCATTTTGTAAACCGTTAGAGATAGAACGGAAGTTTAAATATAAAAAATGTTCCTTATAAAAAACAAAACAACTTTTGTTTGATACATTTTTTCGTAAACATCACTGTTTACCCGTGAGAGCGCAAATTTTATAGTATATGTTATATGGGAATATCACTTATATTAGTTATGTATGTGTGACATGTATGTGTAATGTGATAGAGTAATCAACACTGTCTACGCATGATATTTCAACAATTTATTCAGTCAATTGTTTGTTTTCACTTGTTGTTTATATGTTTTTTGAATGTTTTATGGATAAAAGACTTTTTTGATTAATCTTCTAATTAGAATGACACAAACAAGCGATTATTATTTTCAATAAACTGACGAGACAATTAAAAAGGAATAGCTCCATTTCCTTCGGAAATTTGCAAAAATTTGAAGTGTTTCGTAATTAAAAAGTGCCGTTTTCTCAATAATGCACTTGCCCTTGCACTAGGTAAACGTATTTTTAACTTTTTGAAAATAATTTCCAAAAAATGAACGTAGGCTTTTTACTTATTTTATCAAAGCAAAAACTTTTTCGTTTATTGATTGAAAGAATAGATAAGATGATGTTTGTAAGAATATATGACAAAGGTCGCAATTTTTGTTTGTATTTAACTAGTGCGAATTTTAATTTTACCAACGATTTTACCTTACATATTTCGATTTGAATTTATATATAGAGGTAAAAAATAAACACATTTATGGTTTGGTAACCATTAAGTAATAGTTATTAATGCTACAAGTGGGATAACTAGCAAATAATCTGACAGTCGTGGTGTTGCGGCATGAGCGTAAGGTTATGAGACATTCTTATGAAGACGAGTGTGGTAGATGTCGCTACGAGCCGTAGGCGAGTTGCGACAACCACACGAGTCTTCATAAGAATGTCTCATAACCTTAGAGCGAATGCCGTAATCACGACTGTCATATTTGCTAGTTATTCCGCAAGTAGCATTCAATACTTTTTACAACAATCGCTCGGGAAGTTGACTTTGAGAGAAATTTATCAATTTGAGAAATGATTTATTTACTTATTTTAAATTTAAATTTTATTGCATACAAATTTTTATTGCTCGTTCATTTTAATTTCAATTTTTAATTTTGTTTTTTTGTATGTAACACTCGCGTTTGACACAATCAGTGTGGTAACTTTAATAAATGAGGGTTAAGATTGATTACTTATTTTTTTTTAGTACAGATGGCGTGTCAGTAGTACATACAATTATGTAGTCTATAACCGAACATGTGCGTTTATGAAACACCTATAACCGAACATGTGCGTTTATGAAACACATATAGTTAAGTATGCGATTATTGTGTATTTTGAAGGTGACATACAGCGCTCGAAAAGTCTACTTCCCGAGTGGGCGTTGTAAAAACAATATTTTTTTTGTTTTTGTTTTTTAAAGAAAGTTAATAAAAAGTTTTTACGTTTATACCGCCTAACTTTATATTATTTATATTATTTTAAAAGTATTTATAACGGTTCTCTACTTGTTACAAAAAACTCTTTGTGTATACCTGCTATAAATTTATATTTACGAATGTAATTAAAATCCTTAAGTATTTTTAATGACACTTGAGGAGATCCTCTCGTTCTCGTTGAAAGTAAATAGGGCATTTTTACGAAAAAGTAGTAATACGAATATTTAGCCTTGGATTGAAACTATTTTTAATTACAGGCTCTTTTAATCAGTAGTTTTTCTTTCTTCAGTTTTCAGTTTTTACAAAGTTAGTTACTTAGATCTTAGTTCCTAATTTTAATCCTCATTAGTAGCCCTTAAATACGCCTTTAATTTGATTTTAAATACCATACCATGAATGGTGGGTAAATAACCTAATGGCGGGTTCATAACCCGGGGTCCATAACTTAATGGCGTATCACGGACGCCATGTAGTTTAATTAACTCCCGAACCAAAAAAAAAAAAATTGTTTTATAAGTTTGACCGCTATGTGTATCTGTGTCTCTGTCTGTGGCATCATAGCGCCTAAACGGATGAACTAATTTGGAATTTTTTTGTTTCGTTTGAAAGGTACTTTAATGAGGAGTGTTCTTAGCTATGTTCCAAGCGCAAGTTTAGAGTTCTGTACCTGGAACAACTAAAAAATAGGCGACGATCCTCAAAATCGATTCAGTTCGGGGAAGGCTCAAAGGAAAAAGATAATTTAATGGAGAGTGTTCCGTACCAGAAGAATTTCTCGGATGTTTTTATAATTTTGTAAATTTTACTTGTAATACATAATGGATCTAATTTTTTAGACAGTTTATTTGAAACCGGGTAAATTAATATAATAATAAAAGAAATAAATTAACGTGAGGCATTGCTTAATGATTATTTTGTAATTCTTGATAACGAAAGGCATCGAATTTTACCCAATGATTTTTCATGACATAAAATGACTATTGAAAAGGTTATTTGAGTTTAGTAGACAATTTTACAGCACTCAAAAAGTCATTACTCATAATAAAAATCATTAAATTGAATATATTTTTTGTATACATAATATATCAAAGTTTAAGACTTTGTTTATTAAAACTGGATTTAATATAGTACCCAATAAGAGGATTATACATTTAGAGTTGATTGAGAGAGTTATAAACGCTTAAATGCGAACTGTAATAATACTTAGTGCACTAACTAAGCACTAAGAATTTATAGGAGTTAAACTATGCATGTATTTAGCGTAGAGTTAGAATATTATAACAACCAGTTGTTGCTTATATTCGCTTCTGAGTTTAACCGTTTATATGTAGGAATTTACTAACAAATATATTACACTTCTCCATCGTTTACCCTATTCAATGATAATAGTGTACAGTCGCAATTATTTGAAATCAACAGTTACAAAACAGTTTTACAAGTTCGTAAACGTTTTGATTTAATAAACTTTGTTAGAGGATTCAAAATTATGGATTCAATACTGTTTTAATAATTGCACTCTTTTAAACTTTAAAGAATATGACTTCTGTAATTTTTGAAAATTATCACACCGTACATTTCCGACAGTTCAAAATAGCTTTCATACCATTTGAATGTGACGGGAAAATATGATGATTTTTGCGAATGAGAGAAGGAAAATGAGTAATTAAAAATATAAAATTTATTTGCCTGTAGCAAATAAAATAGCGTCTGTAACAAATTATTTTAATCGTTCTTCGATTAATCCCCGAAGACCAGCGCTGTATATTCTTTTCCTTTCAATTAAAACGACATATAACAGGATAGCTTTACTGTAACAAATGGTTCAAAAATTGTAAGTCAGTGTCTCCGAATTTGTAACACACATATTTCGAATTTTCGATTAAGTAATTCAAAAAAAAAGTTCAATAAGTCAATAAGAAAGTGAAGTCTATTTATATTTGATTTTATTCTGAATGTTAGTTTATTAGGAAATAAATACA
Organism: Chrysoperla carnea; assembly: GCF_905475395.1. Lineage (NCBI taxonomy): Eukaryota > Metazoa > Arthropoda > Insecta > Neuroptera > Chrysopidae > Chrysoperla > Chrysoperla carnea. The sequence continues at coordinate 52,728,885 of NC_058339.1, forward strand.
ATTTTTAAACCATATTGTTAGCCATTTATATTATTTGAAGTAAGAAGACTTCTTACGTACGTTCTTATGTATAAAACAAAGAGGGATTGTATATGTGTATACATGAACCCAGCCGGCCAGACTCATCATTTGAAGTTGCACACAAACAATACCAATAATATACGGTAAACATAACCAAAACACACCATAACACACAGTACACATTTCTTCTTTGTTTTACACATTAGAACGTCCATAAGAAGTCTTACTTCATATATTTTATATGGCCAAGGAGATAGCTTACAATCGGTATGGACGATCCTTTAAGTGTAATTATCAAGATTTATGAAAATTTAATCATTCGTTTGATGATCACCAGCCGTTTTCTTCACCCATTACATTCTTTAGTCCTATTTAGATCATCCTTTAGATTTTTGTGGAAAATTTTGGTGTTATCAGAGTGTTATTAAAATACAGAGGCGATATTTTTAAAATGAATTATTTCTCAATACTTTCATAATTCATAACAGCCGACACAAAAAAGGTTTTCTGTTTTACATATACTGGCTTTTTTGTTTTTTTAATTTTGAAAATTTCATTTGGAAATTGCATTTGAAAGGAAAATTGAATTATCTTATAAATAAAAACCATTTTTGTATTCACTGTTATAATAATGTCCAATATTATGCAACATTTATAGCCACAAGCTAGTAAAGCTATTTCAACAGAATCGTGTATAGAGCTTTATAACACACTGCCCTTATGTGCACAATAATATGCCATTCTCTCTTGCTATTTGAATAGGACAGTGAAATGCCCTAATAACAAGGATATATGCTACACTACATCTATTCTGCAGTTGATACACATAATATAGCGACCTAGATTTTAAATTATTACGTATACGAAACAATTGTATACGGTATGTTGTCTTTAATGGAAATAAAGCTCACCAGATCAAAAATTTCCTGTTTTGTGTAAGGACGAAAAAGTTTCACTTAGTTTTTAAAAATGCTTTAAAATAAATTTAAAAATAGAATATAAAGACTAATAGACTGATCTGTCTACATTTTTCGGGCTAAAGCCAAGATACAGCAAATCAATACATATAAAAAATCCAAAACTTTCCGTAGAATTCAATGCACTATTTTTTACACTCTGACAGTAGGAGATCACATAGAAAATGTCGGCCATAGTTCGTTAAAAAAGATTTTTTTAGTTTTTTTTTTTTTTTTTTTCAATACGCTTTGTAACACAAAAAGTCTCGTAACGGTGAAAAAACCGTTAAAAATCCCTTCGAAAATTTGAAAAATATTGAAAAGTTTTTGCAAAAATCGTTTTTTTTGTTTCTCTGCTTAAAATTTTCTTCAGTAGTTCAGTCTGAATATGTGCGGGTATTGCGCGCTTGATTACTTGAGCGATAATATGCAAAATATTGGTCGAAGAATCGGCTGGTATATTTGTGTGTTTTTTTCAATTCTCTCTAAGATATACATATTGTAACTAATCTAGCATAGTGAATAACAAAAATTGTAGGTGTTTTCCATGGATGGAAAATGTATTGTGGGTGCTGTGGAAATAGGAAACAGTTTAGTTTCCTACGGACAGTCAATATGGACGGTGAATACTACAGTGCAGTACTAAAAGTGATTGTTGAAGATTGTAAATTGAATTTGTGCGGAATAATTAATGTATCCTTGCAACAGTCATTAAAGTATATCAAAGTTTTCAAAAAAGTCATTTAGTGGTATTTTTATACTATCATACTTTCGGGGATGGAACGTTGTAATATATATTTTCACTTTCATCAGTTGACTCAACCATAAACATTTTTAGTGTTGGAATGTTTAAATATTTATATTTTGTGAAAAAATTGAGTCCTGCCGTGTTAGGCTTGAAAAATATAGTCGGGCAGACGGGAGCCGTTACCAGAGTAAATAATACAGTACAATTTATATATAACATATATACAAATAACTTGCATATATTATATAACGTTTAGTTTAAATATTCAAAACGTCAAATATATATTCATCTATATTTTAAATATTGAAAATTATTACGAATATACGAGTATTCAGGCGTTTATAAATCATTAATATTCTGAGAGATAATAAATATACATACAGGAAGTAATAAGACTGAAATATTCAATTTTAAAAGTAAGTAGTAAGACCAAAAAAAAATGGAACAGATAGCAAAAACCGACATCTAGGTTACCTAGGAAAATAAAACTTTTTCAATTGAAAATTCAAATACTTTTTACAACTGCCAATTTGTATTTTTTGTCCAAATTTTATGTTTTATCATTAAAAAAAAATGAGTTGTGAAAGTTATCAGAAATTAACGAAAACAGAAATAATTTAAAGTAAGTACAATGCAATTTTTTGTTATGTCATAATAAATATCCTAATCAAACCAAACGTAATGTATTCATATATTGGGTTGACTACTAACTCAGAAGTATATGTTTTTTTAAACTAATACTATTATTATTTCATACAGTAAAAACTAAAAGTAGATATAAAATTAAATTCTTTAAGGAATGAAACAAGTATTTGACTTCTAAAATAATACCTTAAATATCTTCTAAAATAATACCTGTAAATAAAAAAGTTAGCGCTACATTTATAATGTACCAAGGTACGAAAGAAATATAGATCCATTCGGGTGTCCCACGGCACCTCTCTTTCTTTTTTTTAAATAACTCTCCAAAATCAGTGCCTAAAGAGACATTTTTAAAGAAAAACTGCTAGAAAAAAGAAAATTTCTTAATAAGAAATTTATAAATTATTTCCATTTCAATATTTCATTTAAAAGATGAAAACATACTTGCGACTTTCATTTTGCAGCAGGTTCATTCTTCCATTTTGAAGATTGAAGGATTAATAACCAAGTCATTTGTATCGTTAAAAAATTGTTTTTTGTCACTACCTCCTTAGACTCTAAGTCTCTACATGAGTGTTGATTTATTTCGATTAGTTTTACTTCTAGAAGCTTCCTTTACTACATCCTGTATTTACATAATATTCAAATTATCTAGAATATTATTCATTTTGTTAGTTAATAAATAATTGGTATAGAAAATCATTAATCAAAATATCATATCGAATGTATCGATTTTCGTATTTCCTGATATATAGATTCGTAGCATATACCATAATTAATATTATTTGATTAGTTCTAACTATAGAAAAAATTGATAGAATATTCATAGAATTATATTTTTCACAAAAAATGAAGTATATATCCGCTTAAATGATGGAATGATTTTAATATCCGTTCATTTTATATTTATTTATGGAAATTTAATATTGAAAAAAAAATTATTGAATAATTTTTTCTTCATTATATAATTTTAATATTCAAATGAATATCATTAAAAAAAATGATATTAAATTCGAAATATTTTTTCGAGTACATATGATGGTTTGAATTTGTATGAAATTACATTTGAATATGGACTCTTGAAATAACACAATGGTATGAAAATGAAGGTAAAGGTATAATGCCTGTAAATCCACTTTTTACAAAAGGAAAAAAAATTTCGGTTAGAATAAATTTGCCCGCCAATTAACGTACCATTTGATTAAAACTGATACGTTTGAAATCTTTTCATATAGTTTTTGTTAGAAACTACTTAATAAAAAGGTGAACAAAAAACAATTTATAAATATGCAGGCTGTGTATAATTTGATATATATAATGTATAAGTATTATGTACAATAACACGTACGTTGTCCGAAATAGTGTACATATACAGAATGTTTTACGAACTTGACCACAACGGACATATATAAAATATATGACCATAAATTAAAAGGCCATAAATACAATCATTTACCTAATGCTTTTTTTAGCATTTCCCAATCTGTATAAAAAATACATTTTTTCATGATACTAGAAAGCTCAAAATAAAGTGATTTTAAGTTATGTTGAAAATTGTTTTAGTCCCAGTTGCAGTTTGAGATGCTTTTTCATAGTTTTAAATCAATTTTTTTTTTAAATATTAAAAATTAATTATATTATGACAAAGTTTTGGAGATAAAAAATTTTTATACATTAAAAGCATTTGAAAAAAATCGAAATTTTATGAAGATGAAGAAATTATTTTTCTTCTTTAATATGAAATTTTGTTTCTGATGGAGCTTGTGACGGCAGAATAGACCTTAAGACTTTGCATGGTTTCGGTGGGGAGACTTACCCAAATAACGATGTTTTTGGAAGAATATTTTATTCTATTAAACAAAATATATTTTAAAATAACTTAAAAAATAATTCCGAGCTACTTTTATTGTAATTTAATTTTCATTCCATTTGACAACACAAAAGATAACCCACCAAATAACTTTTTAAATGCCTCTAACTTAATTTGTTTAAAATTCAAATTTAAATATTAACCCTTAACCATCAACATTCCTTAATTTTTGTATAAATTAGTCCCTTTTTATTAATAAATTAAATGTTTAAAAGATTTTAATGTATTTTTTAGAAAAATTATTTTCACATCTGAAATAAAAACATTATTTCAATCTGTAAATCTTTTCGAGATTGTGGTTTTTATTGGGTAAGTTTTTTTTTTATAGAAATAATTGAATTTTAATGATAAGGCTAAAACTGGAAGATTGGAAGAAAAAGGTTTTATCCAATTTGTATCATATGTGTAAAATAAAAATAATTACTTGTTTTTACGATGCCAATTAGAAAAACTAGGTATCAATGATAAAGCAATTAACAAATTTATTTGAAAACTATAAATTCGTGAATATTATATACAGTAGACCCGCGGTAATCCGACCCCTGTCTAATCCGACACCCCTTGTAATCCGACATAACTATAATAGTAATTGCAATGCAGATTTATTATTAAAACCATGAATTCTTCGTGGCTGACATTAGAAAATGATTGAAATCTTATCACTTTGATATGTAATTTGTCGGATTACAAGGTATTCTGTTTCAAAAAGTTACGGACTACAGAGGGTTTGTGACAGTACTCTATAGTCCGATAAATTCGATCATTCGACACCACCTTGCAAAACGTTTGTCGGATTACCAAGGGTCCACTGTAGTTCGATGTCGACAATTAGTAGCTGAAAATAAAAACAATTCTGTGTTTTTAAGAAATAAATTGAAACATCGCACAAAAAACAATTTTTACACTTTCCAATACTTGTTTTTTTAAACAATTTTCACACTTGCCAATATTTGTTTATATTATTGATTGACTTACTACATATAAGATGAGCCAGAAAATTGCGCGACAAAACGTGGTTTGCACAAAAGTTGTGATTAGACAAAGAGAATGTCTTCGCCTGAAAGAATTCCTACGCCTCGATAAACGCCATCTTATTTAAGTTAAAATTTGTTATGAATTAAACCACATTTACTAAATTAACTGAATTTATTTAACAAGTGAAATTTACAAAATTCAAAAAACCCCCGATAAATTTTTCGGGAATGGAAACCTAAACTTGAACTTCAAACATATCTAAGGACACTCTCCATTAAATTAACTTTTTCCCTCAAGCCTTTAATAGGTATGGAACCTTAAATTCGTACACGTGGTGGTCAAACTTATAACACCCCTTCTTTAGATCTGGGATTAAAAGCACAAGTTAATTTTTTCAAGGCTTTTCTAATACACACTATCTTGTTCTGTATTGACTTTTTACTAGAAAAGTTCCCAATTCTCTGACGAATTTAAGTTGATTTTCTTTAAAGTATACTTACTTTTTTGCATACTATCTTGAATGAAAATATTTACTATTTAACTTATTACCTTTTACCGATTTGAAATTAAAAACATTTTAAGGTGTTCATATTGAAACCCACCTGAAACAAAAAAGGAAAAAACAATTAGTTTATAATCGAGTTATTTTCAATATAAGTTAGGAAAAAACTACACCTGCCCAGTAATTGAACTACGAGTCGTTCACTACCCTGGAGAAGAATAAATATAAGAATATTTCATTGATATTGTGTATCAATTTTTCGAAAACTGTGCGAAATTTACTTTCAACCAGCGGGTGTACCTCCTTAACTGACATAATGTTATATTAAAAATGATGATGATGTACTATAATCTCCATTTTACATTACATTATTAATGTTTCAATACACATCATACAATAATATTTTGTTTCAAAATAAATTATATTCAAATTTCCTTTCACATTCCCCTCGACTACCACACTAATTTTTGAAAAAAGAATTTATGCACATAAATTATCATAATAATCATAATTTATAAAATTATATTTTTATATCTTTTTGTTTGTTACTTCCATAGATGATGATAATCTATCAAAAATATTGATATTTATGATAGTTTCTATGTACTTCCTATCTCCATCCCCTTTATTTACGGTTCGACATGCATCTATATACTCATAAAGACTTGTGTATGGTTTTACTATGATCGAATAAAAATTGCAGTCATCATGTATAATAATCTACTTATGGTAGGTTGCGAACCAATCGTGAAGTGTGTGATCACCGATTATTTTGTGCTGTTGTCGTTGAAGGAATGATTTTAAATTTGATTTTATTTCAGAAAATAGGAAAAAGATCATAGAATGAGAATCTAGAACTGAAATTTTGCAAGATACGGATATTAGAAAGTAGAAACATTTCTTTTAGAAATAAGAAAGCCCGAAAATTACTGTAAAACAAAGTAAGTAAAATCTGAAAAAAATTTCTGCCGCTTGCCAAATAATTTCCATAACGACCGCACAAACCTTACACAATACTGGCAGACATTTCCACCGTCTCGCGTCCCCAAAACCACCCCAAAAAGGGTAAAAAGTGGTTCGTTTGCGAGTGGAGTAGGATAGGAGAGAAATGGCTGCCAGTATTGTGTAATGTGTGTGCGGTCATTATGGAAGTTATTTAGCAAGCGACAGACTTTTCTTCAGTTTTTACCGCAGTTTTCGGGAATTCTTCCATGCTTGATTCCAAATTACCGACATAATGCCAGACTGCAGTCTCTACCAATATTTTTCTATAAAAGTTTGAGTTTATCCGATTAGGATCCACTTTTTTCCGATTTACTTCAGTCCCGCCCTCTTGCAAAACCGCCAAAAAGTTTTGTCTGCCACTATTTTACCCTATTTATAAAAAATGAATGCTTTGACTAACCGTTGCTTCCAGAAGGTTGGGGTCCACTTTTCTCCCCAGATTTTTACACTCCTCTCTACCATATATATGTCCTATGTGAGAAAATGCTCCATATCGACTTAGGAGCTTATTTACTTACGCGGCAGAAAGTTATTGTTCATTGATATTTTTATTTTCCATATCCAAGTATAATACCACGTAGTGTTTTTTGAATCTATATTCAAATCAGATTACAGTTTTTGTTGTTACAGAACCCTAACAATGGTCTTTTAGTGAAGATAAATGTACATTATTATACATAGAAACACTGCATATAGTGAATATAACGTTTCTATATAAGTTTTATTTTTAATAGATCAATCTTTTCAATCATAGTAACAATTATTTTTATTGTACTTTTTATACGGTTGGTCTGGGGTATTATATATGTGGTGTATTTTATCTTGGTGTAAAAATAAATGTGTATAGTGAGTAGTATTGTTGAACATGGTTGCTTGCTGGTTGTTATACTAACCACAAATGATGGATTGTTTAATACAATCTTAAAAAAAAAACTAGATCAATTCAATAGATATAAAATATCTTTGTGTCTTATATGCATATGTATATGCAATGCATGTGTTTGTTTGCCAAATGCATTATTACTTATTCATTTTTCCAACATTTTCTCTTGATAAATCTTTGACAGTATTTTCAAAAGGAAATTGAAAATACAATCGAATGTATGATGTATAAATGTATGTTTAAAGATAAATCTTTGACAATATTTCCGTTTTTCTGAAACATTGTTTTCTATATTATGTATAAAATTCATTTTTCTTATGTTAAATTATACAATCGTGTTTGTTTCTTCAAGGGTGCGCTAAATTATGTATTTTACAGTATCCAGTATATCAATCTAATTATACCATGTATATATGAAATATATTAAGGTATGCTAAGTTTAGTCCCAAGTTTGTAAGTCTTAAAAATATTGAAACTACGAATCAAAATTTGACACACAAAATCTCCTAAAGAGTACATTTTCGGTTGTATGTCTGTCAACACGATAACTCAAATCGAAAAGAGAAAATAGGTGAAGGACGTAAAAAGTGAGGTCGAATTCGTAAACTATCAGCAAAGGTCAATTTGATCTTAGATCCGTAGAACCCATCTTGTAAACCGTTAGAGATAGAATAAAAGTTTAAATGTAAAAAAAAAACTTTTGTTTTAAACATTTTTTCGTAAATATCGCAGTTTACCCGTGAGGGCGCAAATTTGGTTAGAACAAATATTGTATGTATCGATGTATTGTATTGTATCAAGTATACATGTTTTATACATTTTATGTATGTGTTTGTTTATAACTATGTACACTGAGGAAGTGAGAAGAAAGACACTCTTATTACTTTGTGTCTTAGAATGACTATTTTTCTTTACTTACATGACGTTAAAAACAAACGATTGCGCAATAAAAACTGTCTATACATGGTATTTCAACAATTAAGTCAGTCAGTTGTTTGTTTTCTTTAGTTTTAAAACTTTTGATCGAGTTTACTTTGTAATAAATGCCAAATGTGCCTTAACCAACCGGATCATGCGTGCTCTAGACACAAGCTGTATTTCTTTCAAATTTTATGATTTGTTTTGTAGTTTGATAACTTTAACTTATTCTTAATTTAATTATAGGTTTTTTATTATTTTATTATCTTATATATATAGGAGACTTTCTATAGATATAGATAGTCACTCATCACGATATCTCTGGAACTATAAGACCTAGAGACTTGAAATTTGGGAGGAATATTCCTTTTGCCAAGTAGAGGTCAGCTAAGAACGGATTTTACGAAATTCCACCCACAAGGGGGGTTGCGGGGGTGTTCATGAATAAAAAATTCATATTTTTCAATTATGGCTTTTAATAGTTCAAAACTTGGTCAGAGTGTTTTAAATTACATTTAGAAATTTTTTTAACCTTCGGAGGGTAGAAAGGTGTAGCGAGAAAGTGGGAAGGAAATATCGAATATTTACAAATATACCTAAGTGGGGTATCAAATAAAAGAGCATGACGTGTACATTACAAAACTGTTATCCAACGCAAGGAAATGTGGAGGGAGGGGTGCAAGTGGGGATGTTGCCCAGCAAAGCGGGTAGTTCCCAGCTAGTTAAATAGATATTTAAATTAAACTAGGAGTTTATTTAAAATATTTTTTTAAATTAAATATTTTTAATTTTAATTTTGATTTGAATATATTCATTTTAGATTTATTATAAATGATTAAATTATTCAATTGTTAACACAAAGAGTATACGTATAGGTATATAGTATAGTAAAGTTAAAATATTATTATGATAATAGTAACGTAATGTTTCGAACAATATACAACAATTACATTTTAGATTTCTGTTTAATTAGTGAACAAGTGAAACATAAACGATAGATGGATGGATGGTTTTGAACACACACAATTTACGTGATGTTAGTTTTGGTATATAATTCGCTTATATATATATATATCTATCTAACACAATGTCATTTATCTTTATCAACCTACAAAGGGTATGGAAACAAATCGAGGTGTGATCATGTACTTTTGAATTTTAACCCTCACCCACACTCTTGAGGAGTATCCTTGCCAGGGTTAGCGGAAGTGAAGCCCTCACCACTACACTCTCATTTTACTTCTCAAGTATCTCATTACTATGGCGGAAATTGAAGTAGCAATGGCAGCTCTCTGTACGTTATATGGAAACTTTTGAATAACAATGTTGTATACAAGTCACAACTACACAAGTAATTACGAGAATGTGGAAATAATACTCGCCTGTATTCGCTTGAGTGCCTCGTGTTGCCATTGACTCGGATATCAGAAACCTTGTTTACCGAATCCGGGAAAGACTAGTCGAAGATAGGCGAGATATAACGAGTATCACCTCCACATTCTAGCTCCTTGCCCGACTTCGTGCTACTTCGTGAGAGTATGAAAGAGGCATTACAGTGTATTTTTGTTTAAGACCAAATCTAAGACCATCTTGTCGTTCGTCTGAGTGGAAATAAGTAAGTGAGGGTAGAGTCAGAGATTCGTATCGAAGATATTTTGTCTAATTTGAATATGCAAGAAGGGTTAAACCTTATAAGGGTCTTAGGCCTTATAAAGGCCTTTTATAATAATTTATTCATAGGCATTAATGGATGTATAAAATATTTCAGTCACAAAATTTGAGAATTTGGGTTATCAAATAAAATGGGCTCTGATATAACCCTTCATATGCTTTCCAGGAGAGAATCATTACTCAAAGAAGCTTTGGTTGAGTCTGGTTGTTTTTCACGTGTACTTTTAATATCTATGTATACTTTTATATAGCCTAAACCGCTGATCAAAGGGACCTGAAACTTTTGAGGTTTTTTGTAAGAGGAAGGCATCCGATAAGAAAGGATTTTTTTTTTTACAGAATCATTAATTAATGGTTCAAAATTTTTTGTATATATATTTTATTATAAACATTTTATTATATACAAACAAACCTTACTTTCTCAATTATAATATATAGGGATTTAATTTATTGCTGTTGTTACTTTTACTCACTAATATGTAAAATATTGTTTTGATATGTAAATGGTCAAATAAAAGAAATAATATGTATATTATATGGAATAAATAGTCCATTTTATTAATGGTAGTTCTTTTACCTTGAATATTTTTTGAACTGATTGTATTTGTTTAATAGATAATATATAAAGTTGGTTTTATGTGACATATTATAAAGTCACATATTATATACCAAAACACAGGTGTAATTAGATTATTGTCACAGTACAAGTATATCTATACTTATATACAAGTACAAGTTGTGTGACAGTAAAATTACGTATCTCTTGTGATGTTCAACAATAATATTGTAAGTTATATATATTTGTGTAATTCATATATACCAATTATTACCTTTAAATGAATGAATTATATATTAGTTTAGGAATACACCAACAATAAATATTGTACTTGCCATGGAGAAAATAGCTTTAGTTCTATTTCTGTATTGTTATCTGACCATTGACAAAATAAACTAAATTGTATGTGCAGGATGAAGCAGAGAAGTGTGTGACTTCAAAAAAGCTGCCAAACAAAATTCCTTAAAGTAATTTGGATGTTTGATCAAGTACGGTAATGTTCAATAATTTTTTCGGTAAATGATCGTCCAAAGTCCCTTGATCACAATAAGCACAGTTTTAAGGCCTCTTTGCAGGGCAAAATTGTGAATTATTTCATTTTAAAATTGTGATTTTTAACACAGTGCCTAATGGAAGAACTATAATGCTTATTGTAAAAAAATTAATCGATGATTGAAAAAATTTCATAATGAAGAAAATTTATAACAGATTCTGTTTATCCAAAAAAAAACATTACCTTAAAATACCATGTATAAGACATTAGACAGTGTTGATTACGATATCGTTAGTTTTTTGACGACTCGTCAGTAATTTTCGATTCCCATATCTGAAAATGTATACATTTACTTGCGCTCCCACCATATTTATACTGAATTTTTGTTAAATAAATAATATCTAGTCTAAAAAACTAAAAAACACAAAATAAATAATAGTTTATAAATCTATAAAACACGCTTTTGTTACTAGCTGAGACTACATTTCTTATAATGACTTTTACCAATATTTGTCTGTAAATATAAAACATTTACAGTAATTGAAATTTTACACCTCACGCTTTTTTACGATTAAATGACTTTCTTTGAATTTATAGAAATTGCTTTCTACGTTTTAGCTCAGCTGGAAACAAAAGCGTGTTTTTTAGTTTAAACTATTATTTATTTTTTGTTTATAGTTTAAAATTGCGAAAGTGGACTTCTGCACCATTCTATCCTATGAAAAAAGATGTCAATCTATATAATAAATTATATTAATGACTTCGATTTATCTGTAATATACGGACACTCCATCTACTACCTACATGGAACTGATGAAAATAAGCAAAATAAAACAGTGAAGGTACGTACGATGCATATACGATAATGATAATAATTATTTTGGTTGATATATTATATTCACATATGTACTCACCACTGCACGTATTGTGTATTGTATCTACTACAGCTGTAATTATAATTTCTAATTAAGGTACCCACCAAATGCAAATTACCTTAATTAGTTTTGAGTATGATTATTTTATAATTATTTTATATCTACGAGTGGTGTTGTTATATGAAAACAATTATTTGTAATCATATTTAATATAATTTTATTAACGCTTTTTTTGAAAGCTGGAAATTGATTACGAGACACTAGATAAAAATGAAAACTAAATTGAAAGAAAAAAAGAACGTTATTTCATAAATTCGAAGTTTTGCTGAATATCTTTGAAAAATTTTGAAATAATGGACATAAATAAAGTTCCGCAGAGCTTTTGGGATTATGTTTACATTATTGGATGTTCGGCAAGGATTTAGTATATTAGGAGTTTTCCTGCGGAAGATTCAATTTAATTTGATTTTTTTAAATTTTATATACATCAATTATAGCAAAAGGAACATAGTTCCTACCGAGTGTCACACGACACAATCTTTTCTAATTTAATTTAATAAAACATCATTTTATTTTTAGCAAATTATCATCACCAACTTGAAAAAATTTTAATTAAAAAACAAATAAAAAATTATTTTTCTTAAATGTTAATTAATATAAAAAAAAGTTTTTTTTTTTCATTGTAAAGAAACTGTAATTTTCCGTTTATATGCCTACTGGCATTATTATTATACCATGTATATGAAATATACCAAGACGTACTAAGTTTAGTCCCAAGTTTGTAACGCTTAAAAATATTGATGCTATGAATAAAATTTTGGTAAAGGTAGTCATAAAATCACCTAATTAGTACATTTTCGGTTGTCTGTCTGTCTGTGTGTCTGTCGTCTGTCTTCACGATAACTCAAAACCGAAAAGAGATATCAAGCTGAAATTTTATAGCGTTCTTAGGACGTAAAAAGTGAGGTCTAGTTCGTAAATGAGCAAAACAGGTCAATCGGGTCTTGGGTCCGTAGGACCCATCTTGTAAGCCGTTATAGAATGTATTATATGGGTATATGAGTTATATATATGTGACATGTATGTATGTGTATTGTGAGAGAGTAATCAACAATGTCTTTACATGGTATTTCAACAATTAACTCATTTAATTGTTTTTTTTCACTTGTTTTGATACATTTTTTAAACACTTTTATTTTAAAATTTATTTTCAATATATTCAATTCTGTATACGTTAAATTGCCTAAACAAACAAACACATATTTAATTAAATGTAAAACAATACATATTCAAGGCATACAATTTTGTTGTTGTTATTTTTTTTAAACAGTGATTTATAAACGATTCGGGGATGTTTTTTTTTTTTCATAAGCCCGACGATTCTTCTTTTATTTTCGTTTTTTTATTTTTATTCCGTTGTATTTCCAATTTATGTATATAAATTTGTTTTCGTAGTTTTGTTTTTCACTATTGTTTTGGTATTAATTTTTTTATTTTCACGTTTATCTCTTGTTTATATAAATTAATTTTTATTTATTTTTGTTTGTTTTTTGTTTTTTTTTCGTAAATTGTTTTCCAATTTTTCATTGATTATTTAAAGTAATTAATTTTATAATATCTGTGTTTGATATTTTTTGTTAAACGAACAAATGTGATTTGTAAAATAAATTATTTGAGTAAAAGCAACTAAGACCCATATCTGGTTTTTAAAAACACAAACTACGAGGTGGAAAAAGTTTAAATTTTTAATACCACTCGACCATTAATTGAGTTCTTACAAACTTTTAAGATAACTACCGGAGTTATTTAGCCCCCCTCCCCCTCAAAATGGATTTTTTGGATTAAAACATTCACAAGTGTGTAGATAATAATATGAATTGGCATGCTTTATGGGATTTCAATGATTTTTTGTGATTTTTCGGAACTTGTGTGCTATACTAATTTTCATCAAATTTGACTATTATTTGAAATGAAAAAAAAAATTGATTGAATTGACCTGTTAAAGAAGTAAAATTTCAAAATATAAAAAACCCCCGACAAATTTTTTGAGTACGGAACTCTAAACTTGTATTTGAAACATATCTAAGAACACTATCCATTAAATTACCTTTTTCCTTAAAGCCTTTTCCAAACTGAACCGATTTTAAAGATCAACGCCAATTTTTTAGTGTTTCCGGGAACGGAACTCAAAACTCGCACTTGAGACATAGCTAAGAACATTCTCAAAACAAACAATAATTAAAATCGGGTCATTCGCTTAGGCGCTACGATGTCATAGGCAGGCAGACACACACACAAGCATAGCGTTCAAACTCACACAACTCCTTTTTTTAGTTCGGGAGTTAAAAATTAGAACATTAGAAATTTAGACTATTAAAACACAAGACGATAATTTTGTAGCACTATGTTTTTATCATTTAGCCTTGTAACAAAACACTTTTAAAAAAAAATTATAAATTATATCGTATTTTCAAAAGAAAATTCATATATACATTGAAAATAGTTATTATTATTTTTGATAATATTCGGTATATACTAATATTTCCTTCTTATTATATTTAGCAACTAGAGTGATATCCACCCGCTTCGCTGGGTTTAAAAGTAAAGATTGATAAAGATTGCTCTCTCTTATCCCCTTTCTATAACACTCGAAATAATAGTAAGGATTGTTTTAAACAGGTAAAATATATGTATGATTTTCTATTTTTTTAAATGTATAATAGTCGTAATTATTCGTTGAGTATATCAGAAAAGATGACCGTAAAATATTTTATATTGACTATTTTTTGCAGAAACCTGTAATTTATGGTAGTGTCAAATGACTACTTTTACAGAAATCTGTAATTGATGGTAATGTCAAATTAAATTAATTTAAAATTTTGTTTATTAATATATCTTTATAAATTATATCTCATGTGTTATTCGGGAGTATGAGCTATATTGCTGTACAGTTTCATTATAAACCATTCGCTAGTTTTAGCATGAAAGCGTAACAAACAAACAAATATATAGAGATAGAGATTTCCTTCTTATTATATTTATCAATTTACATTTCGTAAGCTAAACAGTAGAATTAGCTCATCTTATGTTTATTTGTGTATTGTCACCTTTAAAAATGATAATTATATAATTGACGCTATTGATTAAATATAAATATGACAAAAACATGATTTAAAAATTAAAAAATAAATAAAAATTTTTTCTATTTGTATATATTGAATATTTTTCGGGAAATAAAAAAAATTATTATACTCATTATTATAATATATATTTATGATCTATATAAAACTAATTACAATAAACATTCATTTTCCATTTTCATTAAAATACTATAATAATACAAACACACATAGGTACATTTTATGGAGTATATTATTATTACTCTACAATACATAAACCCCTATTATTATCTATCTGTATGATTATTGTCCCTTGTCCATTATTTTAATATTCACCAAACAAAAAGAATTTTTTTCAAATGATCAAAATTTCCATCACAATAATAAATTTTTTATTATAATACCGGCTAAAAAAAATGAATTTTAAAAATATTCATTTTACTAGCTATTGGTGATTTTAACAGAAAAAATTGAATTTTAGAATAAAGTATGTCCTTTTAAATATTGAAAACATAGATCACTAGCTTGATACTCGACCGTTTCATTGGGATTAAAAGTAAAAAACACCGCTTTATAGCCTCTTGATGCGCACAGTTTTCAATTTTGTTAAATGTAAAATAGTCATTGAGTATATCAGAAAAGTTGGCCATGAATGGTTTGACATTTACTATTTTAAATTTTTACAGAATACTTTAATTTATTCAAGTTCAAAATGATGATTATAGATCTGCCTCATCTATAATCATCATTTTAAACCATAAATTACAGATTTCTGTAAAATTTAAAATAATAAATGTCTGATTAAATTTTATTTTTTTAAAAATATATCTTTATAAATTATAGCTCATGTGTTATTCTGAAGTATGAGCTATATTGCTGTACAGTTTCATTAAAAACCATTCGCTAGTTTTAGGGTGAAAGCGTAACAAACAAACAAAAAAACAAACATGCTTACTTTCGCATTTATAATATATAGAGATTTCTATCGGATTACAAAATTTTATGCAATCGTAGCTGTTACATTAAGCAGCTTGCTTCATAAAAGAACAATCAATTTATTTTAATCTTTCCGTAAAAAAGATATATTTGGCAGAAAAATGTTTCCGGAAATTATTTGTGCTTTTATAAAAAGTAAATTCTAATCGAAATTTGTATTTCGTTTTTATCAGACATGAGCTTTTTTGTAGCACCTGCACTCTGTAAAATTTACGACAACATTTCGCATTCTGCATTAGGAGCTATCTTTATTTGTTTCGATTAAAATCGCCCGATTAATTAGAGAGATGTAGTTGTTCAAATCGTTCTAAATTTTTCCCCAAATGTTTTACTTTTTCTACAGTAGTCATTTTTTATGGATGCAAGCTAATTTGTGGTTGCAAAGGTTACAAGTATACAATAAAATCGATTCTCCCTGTATCAGTTTTAAATTAAAGATAAATGCTCCTTGAAATTGGAATTGAATCGTTCGAAGATTAATCCATAGAAAACATATACAACTTCGTGACGTTTATTTCGCCCAAATAATAACTTTGTTAATGTCAAATAGTTGACATTTAAATTAAACTTTGTATTACTGCATAATATTATAAATAGGGATTGCAATAAAATATTAGCTACAATATCATAAATATTTCCATATGTATATTTTATTGTAAATTGCAGTATAAAACGTAATAATAAATACTTAAATTTATTGGATTTTATTAATCATTTATATAAACAATGTTTTATATATAGGGTCTTTTATTGAGGATATTTATTGAGGGTAGAAACGATTCTACACAAGCGATAAAATTGCAACATTGTTAAGATTTATAAAGACATGTTTTTACTTAATAAATAAATTTTCGAATGATTCATAAATTACAATAATTTATTACGTTGTCATTTATAAAATTCCATCGAAGAAAATTAAATTATTACAATACATCGGAATTGTGAAAAAATTAAGGGGTTCCAAAGCTTTCTATAAACAATTCCATCCAAATTTTATATCTTAATAATAACATATTTCGAAAAAATTTCTTTTAGGAAGTAAACACATTCTATATTGGATTATATGTAATTAAACTAATAGAATATACATTTATAATAATCAATAATAATAATTCATTAAACTAATTATTATGTAATTATTTATTTATTTATATTCAATTATTTATTGCAAATTATAATTATTAAATTGTATTGCATCTATGAATATCAAAAATAGGTAGGTATTTAAAAAATATATATAATATTTGTTTTAATTTCTTTTTACATTTATATTAAATTTGGTAGAAAAACATTTTCAATTGACAATTATCTTTTCCAATCTATAAAAAATCTTTTAAGGTTCTCTATCTCTATATATTATAAATGCGAAAGTAAGTATGTTTGTTTGTTACGCTCATACTTCAGAATAACACATATAGCTCATACTTCAGAATAACACATATAATACACAGATATAATTTATAAAGATAATTAAAATTATTAATAATTAAAAAAAAAATTTACAAATTAATTTAATTTGACATTACTATAAATAACAGAATTCTGTAAAAGAAGTCATTTGACATTACCATAAATTAAATTAAAAATTATTTCACGGTCATCTTTTCTGATATACTCAATGAATTAGACTATTATACATTTAAAAAAATAATAAACCATACATATATTTTACCTGTGTAAAAAAATCCTTACCATTATTTCGAGTGTTATAGAAAGGGGATAAGCGAGAGCACTTTTTATCAATTTTTATTTTTAAACCCAGCGACGCGGGTGGGTATCACTCTAGTCCTCCAATAAATTCAAATATTTATTTAGCTTAAACTTTTAATTAAATGTACTTGCGGTCATATTTTGAAAAGTTACCCCACTGAACCGTATTCTTAAATACACTATTCTGTAAAGAAATCAATCTTCAAATAAAAGTTCTTCATTGGATAACACTCAAATTTAGAAATTAAATCAAAGAAACAAGTGATAATGTTACCACGAAACGTATCACATTTTCGTAGCTTGTACTATTTATTTGTCTTAAAAAATCTAACGACCTTCCCTGCTTTGTACTCCCATAAAATTTCAATTTCCTAAGTGACGACAAAAATAAACATTTATGCAATGACCCTATTCTCAAGTTCCAGTTTTCAATTGCATAATTCTAATAAAAAATCACAAGGTTAGGAAAAGTGCTATTGGGAAAATGATTAGAAAATATAATGAAATATACTGATTATCATAATATTATATGCAAATAATATGCATGTTAAGTAATTGTATTATTAAAATCCCAACACTTTATTTTATAATTATTAATTAAAAATACATTGAAGTAGGTAACAATTAAAAATAATATGCAATTAACTTTATACTATAAAGACATACAATATAATTATTAAATTTTCAATCGTATACCTCTCTATAATCATTATTCGTTCTATCTGTTTAGAGGTACATTTATTGCATTGTAGGAGTATACGAATAGACTGTTTTTGCTATGTGCAGTAATCACTGGAAAACAAAGTTAAAAATATGAAAGTTATCCAGATATTTTATTTTTATCTGTAATAATCCATTGATACTTCATTTTATCGAAATGATAAAGGACATTACTCTATCGAAACTACTATATACAGAGATGAGTATGCGATTAGGTATATTCAACGGAAAAAGCAGCATTAAGAAAGCTGATTAATAAAATTTTATTAAATTGGTGCTGTTAATAATTAACATTTACAAATAATATAATGCAATAGAACATACATGACAGTTCTAGAATTTGCTAGACGATACGATAACAATTGATTGTAACTATATAAACAGCAGTATGCGATACCGTCAGGACAGATTATAACGATTTAGATTACAATAAATACTCTTCAAGTTAACTACAGAACGAGTGAAGTGAAGAAATTGTCTATCATAATAACATTAAAATAAAAGTGTTGTGAATTGTATTATATTTGTATGCGGTAAAAAGACTTGACAATAAAAATTCGCATAATTATTCGAGTATAGACAGTTCATTTATTTATTACACAAATTTAATTACGTTAAGCCCGCTACACATTTTATTATAAATACATGCATTTTTAATTGCATCAAAGAAACAATTTTGATAGTGTAAAACACAATTATATAAAAGTAAATTGTTCCGATATTGTGTGTTTAATATATGAGGCGAGAAAAAAGTTGGTTTATTTTACAGTTTTTTTTATTTATTCTTTATATCCATTTGTATTGCTATTTTTAATGAAAATATAGACAAATATATCCTTCAAAGGCCTTCTTCTTACTAATCTTACCTTTCTTTGTTTAAGAGGTTAGAAAGAAGAAAGTAGGTGACATAAGATTACTTGAAAGTCTTATACGAAGCCGCGGGTAGTAGCTAAAATGTCTTCATAATATTATTGCTGTTAATTATATACAATTTTAATATTATGAATAAAACAATATGTACAAATAATTATTATATTGTAAATGCGAAATGTTATTGCAACTACATTATAGCTTCGGAAAATTATACACAGATATAGAGGTACAATTTGTTCTATTTAGTCTGATGCAGGTAAAGATTACTTGTTCTGTATCTATTACGGAGATTAAATTGATTTTTGAAAATATTCAAGTGTGTCCCTGCGTTTTACGTGTTCTTGAAACTTAATTCTATATTGACATTTTATAATTGCGCTATAAAAATACCTTTTGTTCTTTGTTTTTCAGATTTTATGGCATTTTATGCCCCTGTAAAATTGGTGCAAGCTACGTTATATTAAAAATTACTAACTCTTTTTACTACGTTTTTCTTAAAATTTACGTTTTATATCTTTGTGTTCTTTGAATACGATATTTTAAATAGAATTTGTGTGGCGTTTGTTTTAACTAGTGTTTTTAATCTGATTTTTTTAAATCCTGGTAATCTTCCACTTCATATTTGAGATTATATATTCAATAAAATTTTCTGTTATTTTTAAAAGTATTACAAAAGCTACCATTAAAAATATATATAATATTAAACAGTCATTACTACTTAGGTGAAGTACTTAAAAGTAAATTAAATCAAGAATATGTAACCTAAGTACACAACCTACAAAATTGAATGGATAATAAATAATAAATACATTTTAAGTTTAAAAGAATACAGCATTAAAAAAGGTGCACAAAGTATGTTACAGTTATTATAAATTTGTCATGTTCTACATATAGATATGTAATATTAATTTTAATATGTATAGGGTATGGTGTTGTACCTCTGATACAACTTTCTTTGAATCACTCTATCGTTTTTTCACATATATTATTGCTGTCCATGAGATAGCAAAATTTTTAGTTTATAGAATACAAAGAACGAAAAGAAATTATTCATGTGCATATAAAAATTTTTCAATGTAAAGATTTTTGACATTACAAGTTGACACCATGGCGTTTTTTTCTTAATGGTGGGTTTTTACGCCATATTTCAGTTTTAACCATAACGTCAAATGTTGAGGAGGTAAATTATTTAAAAACACACAGCCATGTACCTTAAGTCAAAAACACTTAATGCACTGTGAACACTTATTGATATATATGATAATAGTTACCAACTAAATTTTACTATTATTTTCATCATTCCTAACATGTATAGGTAAGCGTGTGCGTGATACTAATGGAAAATAACAATTCTTATTCACTCCGAATCAATAAAAATGCCAGAAGAAAATGAAATTTGAAACTCAGAGAAGAAGGGAAGAAAATATTAATATTTTCTGTTCTTCAATCACAAACATTTAGAGGCTGTTCTTAGAAGTGTAGTATAACGATTACATGTTGAAGATAGCGCCTCATGTATAATCAGTGGAAAGTGTATAAAGATTGTGATCTATGGCATATAAAGATTGTGATCTATGGTACATTACGATAATGTACACACATTTTTTACTATGAATCACAATTAAACTATTAAGCGCTGAAAGGTGAGACTGTTTGCGTTGTTAAATTTAAAAAAATATAAATAGACACAAAGTAAATTTTTATCCGTGGCACTACAGTGTTCCCTATACATAGATAAATGTATAACTATTTATCCATGTCGATTATAAATTCAACAATGTTTGTATCGGTACTTTGTTCGAGAACGATGAGTATTTAATTAAATATTGTAAATATATTGAATAGATGATCTGTATGACATTATTTATTATAAAATTTGATATATTACAGCTTAATCAAACCTTTGACTTATTGGATTTTTGAACTATCGTGATGCAATTTACTTATTTATATAAAATAGGTTAATACTAATGTTTAGATACAGCAACGAGCGTGTTTATAAATCTATTAATGACGATTATTTGCCATATACAGAATTTGAAAACAATATTTTAAATTGTTTTAGAAATCTACTAAAAATCTTAAAGTTTTATTGATATTCAAGAATAACGTTAAGAACTTATGACATTTTTTTGTTTATAAAAAAGCAAAATGACGTAAAATGGCTAAAAGAAATTACAAAAATATTTTCTTAACATGGTAGCAAGGAATTATTTACTTGTTTCAATAAAATATTTACTTGCTGTATTTTACCTTTCAAGCAGTCAAATACTTATTTATTAGAATGAATTATTGAGATTGCTCAGTGAAGTTTTTTTTACTGTGTACGGTATTAAAGATGTTTGTAGATTTTGTGCGACGATAAAATTAAATTCAATTAAACTTAATCCCACCTTATTCTTAAAATTTTAATGTAGGAGTCAGAAAATTAAAATATTAAGTTTCTAATCTTATAAGTATTAAAAACATTTACGTACACACTAACATTACTACGTATCGCTAACATTACTATACATCTGGCATGTATAAACACGACTTTTATTCTTCGAGTTTCTATAAAAGTTTATTAATTATATAAAAAATAATCTATTTAATTACTTCAAAGTGTTATTTTTAAAAACAAGATATTGTTGCTATTAATAATTATTTTCTAAAAATATCAATCAATTATCGTCAAGTGTAATGAAATAATAGTAATCACAGTAAACTGAATAACAACTTATAAAATTGCTCTGGAATGCATATAAAAACAACGTACTTTTTATATAACCAAAAATTAGAAAAAAATTCGATTCGTTTTTTTCAACTTAGTTTTTGTAAATATCATTTCAGAAATTTGCTAGTTTGTACATAAACTAAGAGGTGTTATCTGAGAATTTTTGTAGAATTCTGCATTTACTGTACTCTCGAATTTTCTACATCTCATACGCCATCCGTTTATCCTCTAGGAATGTTCCACCACAACCATAAACGTATTTTTTTCCAATTTAGTATTCATCAGGAGATTTTTTTGATTATGTAGGCTGAGAAAAGAATCTAAGATATACAAAAATTATTGTTATTCTGAAAAATCTGGGCAATGAACAATTCAGATAGGTACAATGAAGAGTTCCATAGCTCGCATGTAGTATCGTTGACTATTCTTCGGATTTTAAGAATTAAAAAAATTGCTACTATTATTTTAAACGCGAATAAAATGAACTAAAAAAAGGTGTTAGTCCCCGAACTAAAAAAAAGGTGTTATAAGTTTGACCGCTATATGTATGTGTGTTTGTTTGTGTCTGTCTGTATGTCTGTCTGCCTTTGCCATCGTAGCTCCTAAACGGATAGACCGATTTTGATTTTTTTGGTTTTGTTTGAAAGATAATTTAATGGAGAGTGTTCTTAGCTTATAAGTGAGAATTTCGTTCCCGAAAAAAATAAAAATTGGCGATGATCTTCCAAATCGGCTCAGTTTGGAAAAGGCTTTGAGGAAAAAGGCAATTTAATAAAGAGTGTTCTTAGATATGTTTCAAAAGCGAGTTTAGGGTCCGTAAAAATTTTGCTAGGGATTTTTTAAATTTTGTAAATTTAACTTCTCAAGAAATTAGGAATTTTGAGCAGATCTTGTTATATCAAATGATCTTATTTTCCAAATTCTGTTGATTCTCAAAATAATTAAATAGAATTCAAATAATTTTCTTGCGAGATAATGAGTGTTACGATTGGTGAAAAGTTTGAAATGAACAGTTCTAAGTTTTCAATGATATGTTATCATTTCTATAATCATTATTTTATAACACATTTAATAATTTTTGTAAATTTTGCGATACTGAATCCTAACCTATTAATAACCCGATTGTTATTTAACATATACATATAAAATAAAAATAATAACATAATTAATATAAAAACAGATGCATAATTAATTTGATTTAAATATAAGATAATGTCAATATCTAATTAATATTTACTTCAAATCTATATAAATTATTATTTACACATTCGATTAGTTTGTTATTGTAGGAAGTGAAATTTTAATCTATCTATGAATGTAAGTACACTTAACTATTTTAAACTTGTGTAGCAGTGAGTTTTAATTGGTCTCTAATCAGCTTACTTACACATGCAATATATATACAAACTGTTGTTAGTTTTAGAAATTATTTTTTATTGATATTTATTATTTTATTTATCAGTAGTTTTATTCGTACAGGATATGAAAATATGGATTAATTATATCTATGTTGTTAAGGTACGATGTCCGTCAAGACGTGTTAATGTATTTAATACTTTAACATTGTATGTATTCGTTGTGTGCGTAGTCATGGTAGGGACAATAAAAACAATACCAGCGCTTCCAGTGAAAAATTTTGGCGATAAAGGAGGCTGTTATGACTAATTTGCAATTCTTTACACGGTAATGTTATAGAAAATGTCAAATTAAAATTATTAAAAAACACTAATTAATTAAACTTAATGCATTAAAAATTGTGAAAATAAGAAATCAAATTGCAAAAATATTATTTTTCAAATGTAAATTATCATAATTATTTATTTAAATTTGTGAGACAATAATATTAAATTTTCAATGTAAGTCATAAATGCAATCCATATAATAATATATGCATCTATACAATTCTATAATTCAAGTAGTGTATCGTTACCATGGAAACGCCTAAAATAAAATTCACGCACGGTGCAAATAAATACAATTGCATATTTATAAATTTGTTTGTGTGTTTATCTCTTCAACAAGACAACTAGGTATTATGTTTCTGGTACCAAAAAATTTGTAATAAATTAAATTATAATTAAGGATATACGAGCGCCAGGGCAATTTTGGATAAAGGGCTTGATTTTTTTTAGATGAAGTTGGACTGAGTCTAAATCAATTCTGGAAATTTTTACGGGGTTGCCCGATTATTTGTATAAATAAAAGACTTCAAAAGTAGACATATTTAACATTGGTTCTATGGTAAAACGGTAGATGGAAAATGTTTTAATAGATTTTTCCAAAACTAGTCGGTGAAAATTAAAAAAATATTTAGATTAAAGTTAAAACCTTAATAGATTATTGAAAACAAAAAAAAACACGTTGTGCCTGACTAATTGAGGATGTATGAAGACGGTAGTGGGGACATATATTATAAAAAATATATTTTCAATTTTGATGGTGAATTATTTTATAACTTGACAATATAAGACGAAAAAACGATTTCAACCACAAAACTAAACTTGCCTTCGCGCTAGTACTACCTTAAGTTGTTTTTGAAGAAATTCTATAAAAAATTTTTTAAAATATGATTTAAAACGTCCCATTTTTAAATCACGATCCACCAAGTCCACCTTTTCAATTCGGACCAAAATCATTATCAATTGAACTGAATTAAAATTATTCACATTTAGTTTAATAACAAGTATTTATTGAAAACAATTATTCTTCTGCTTTGTATCTACACAACTCATGCAGATTCTTCTTTCAATTTTATTTTATTTGTTTAAAAGATTTTATTATTTATTCACTTACTGTCCTCATTTCGTAATTTATATTTCAAATAATAAAAGTTTAATAAAATGAAATCAAATAAGAAGTTGTAAAATAAAGATTCTTCTTCTATGGCTAAAAACATTATTTTTTTAAAGAATAAATATGATAAAGAACACTTGTCTTGACATTTAATTATTATTTAAAATAATATAATAAATTTAATTAAAAATTATTTTTTATAATATTATGAAATTAATTCTTTTACACTTTACTTTAGAAAAAATTTATTACAAAATTCATTACTTTGTTTTAGAAATCTTAAATGCTAATATCGTAAATGAATGTTAAAAATCGATTTATTCATTTATCCCAATTTCTTGAAAATGGATGGCATAAAAAGAAATCTATTCTTTCTTTTACTACTACACAATTTTAAACCTCCGTTAAAGATTTACAGTTGAATACATATAAATAAATCTATTTTTAGCCCCCGAACCAAAAAAAGGGTGTTTGATCGCTATGTCTGTCTGTCTGTGTGTCTGGCTGTAGCATCGTAGCGCTTAAAAGGATGAACCGATTTGAATTTATTTCGTATCATTTGAAAGGTAATTTAATGGGGAGTGTTCTTACCTATGTTTCAAGTGCTAGTTTAGGGTTCCGTACCCAAAAAATTTATCGTACCCACAATTTTATCTATTGTTTTCTAGTAAAGAATTCACACCCGATATCTTTCTCTCTAGATGGACTGTTATCAAATTGTGAATAAATTAACCACATGAGTATGGAAATCCATTTTTGACCAAAGATTAAGAGTTAATGTTTAAATGCCCAATTGCCAACGTTCCTTCGATGTAAAGACTAAATACCGTTTTTAATATTATAACATACCGATATTATTTAATAGATTATATTTTCTAATATACAACTTTAACATCGTTTATTTCGATTATGGAATATAGAACGGAACAACCCCTTCAATATTATCGATTATAAAAGAAGTTTCCTCAAGTTAAGTGAAACTCAATTTAAATGAAAAATCGTTCAATATATAATTTTTTTCTTACATTTTTACCGGATATAGGTAAATAAAAGTAAAACTAACCTCTTATATATTATTAAATAGTAGAGTGATACCCGCCCGCTTCGCTGGGTTCAAAAGTAAAGATTGATAAAGATGGCTCTCGCTTATCCCCTTTCTATAACACTCGAAATAATGGTAAGG
Source organism: Chrysoperla carnea (assembly GCF_905475395.1). Lineage (NCBI taxonomy): Eukaryota > Metazoa > Arthropoda > Insecta > Neuroptera > Chrysopidae > Chrysoperla > Chrysoperla carnea. Next base: position 52,755,110 of record NC_058339.1, read on the forward strand.
ATTGTTTTACACAGGTAAAATTTATGTATGGTTTTCTAATTTTTAAATGTATAATAGTAATTATTCATTGAGTATATCAGACAAGATGGCCGTGCAATATTTTATGTTGACTTTTTTTACAGAAATCTGTAATATTTTTTAAAATTTTTATTAATATATCTTTAAAAATTATATCTCATGTGTTATTCTGATATATCAGCTATATTCCTGTACAGTTTCATTAAAAACCATTCGCTAGTTTTAGCGTGAAAGCGTAACAAACAAACAAACAAACATGCTTACTATGGCATTTATAATATATAGAGATAGAGATGGAGATATATATGAGTGAAAAATTTATTTAATATTTTTATATAGAATTTTTCCATTTAAAAACGTTATTGGAAAAACTTTCAAATATAGATTACATAAGAGAAAAAACTCGTAGTATAATAACTATACGTATATTATATTTTATAAAAGTATGAAAAAGTTTTTCCTCCATAACTAAAACATGAATGAACGATGCTGCTCTATGCTTACTCTCTTATAGTTAAAAAACTAAATTTTCTGTTGTACAAATAAAAACGATTTTTCTAAGATATTTTCTTTATTTTTTATATAATTTTCAATCAATTTCAAAAATGGTAGAAAGCATTCTTTTCGGAATGCATTTGTATAATATCGTGAAAATTGAACTATGTTATTTTTTTTTTCTCTTTGGTTCGGGTTGAACTACTTGAAAACAAATCTAGAATTTTGGTAAATAAGGATAGAAAAAAGTAATGAAAGTACATAGGTTGGGCTATGATGAAGACTTCGGCAGTATAGCAGTGCATACAGTTCTTATTAGCAGTGGAGACAGTCTTGAAGGTGGGTGTCCTATTTTGCTGTCCTTGAAAGATAATGGCTTTGAAGAGGTCATAGTTCAAAAAAATTGATAGAGAAAATTACTGACAATAGATAACGAAATATGTATACCCGAATCAAAGAAAATATTGAAAACAGGAGCAGATCCTTGATAAAAATCTTTCACCCAAAAAATTATGTAAGGGTAAAATGATGCCTTCGTGTTAAAGGTGAAAATTTTAAAAAATTTTCAAATAATTTGGTTGGACTCTGCATTTTAAAATGAGAAAAGAATGTTCACTAGTCCGCATTTTTTTCCAGAAGCCTATAGATGAACTAATTTTCGTGAATGGAATAATCAAAATTGTTCCATAACCTGGATAAGGTCGCCTGAGATAACATTTTCAATCTCTTCTGAAAATTTATATGCATTATTCTATAGCATGATCAAGGATAATTGCTTAGCGAATCACTTAATTAAACGAATATAAAGGAAGATACGATAATGATCGCACTGAATATTGATTAAATTCTATTAGATTTGATTTAATTCTAATAGATCTTTTGTACTGCAACCAGTTTGAAATATTGTTTCTCCTGCTTCAAAGGTACTCACTGGAATGGAAATCAGTCCATTTAAAGGGACCGTGTCGTATTCCGGTTTTCTCCCGTTCGTAGACGTTCTCATGCTTCCCTCTAGAGAGCCTTTTGCCACATGAATGTCCGTAAAAAAATTTTTGTTTTGTTTTAAGCTATCCGTTTAAAAAAAAAAATCCAAACTAAAATTATTTGAGTTCGGTTCTTTAGTTGTGAATAAAAAGTATTTTGTTCCTAAAGCTCACCAAGTACATAAAATGTATACATCTAAGTACTTGTATAATATCTGTTATAATATTATATCTGTTATGAGTTATAAGTTATTTAAGTACTTAGTCTATTTAAACTTGATATTATTATTATTAACTGTATTTAATTTTTTCATATTTTCATGTTTTATAGTATAAACTTTTTAAGTTTTTTAGAAATCATTTGTAAAGTTTTTCAATTATTAGGGTGCAGTATTGTTTGTTATAATTAAAACTGATTCTACTTCTGTCATAGAATTTTTGTGTTCTAAATAGATGATAAACTATAAATCTTTAGAAGTGTTTAGACTTGTAGTTAGTGGCAGAAAGAACAATAATTATAAAAGCAACTGCTTAAGAAGCTGAGTATTTATTCAATGCTTGCCACATTTGTATAGGTAGAGCTGTGCATGAACGCAGTAGTTTCCTTTAATTTTTATTTTTTGTTATCAGTAGTTTCCTTTAATTTTTCCACCAATTTCTTATGAAATCATTCCCTTTTTCTACAGTTACCTTCTTTTTAAGAATACACTAAAGACCATAATACATATCTACAATCGGTTTTCAATTCTGATCTCAATCTATTCAATCAATGAATATATATTTTAAAAGTTTGCTTTTTAATTTGATGGTTCCTTAAATTGTAATTAAACCTACAAATTGAAAAAGAGTAATAAAAACAAAATAAAGAGCTAGCTGTTTTACCAAAATATTTCCATAACATTCATTTTAATAACAAATTAAAATCTAAATTAATAAAATTACGAAATTATTTTACAAATTAAGAGATTTAATTCACAATGAAATCGATATGACCATTATATAATTAAGTATCTTATGTCGAAAATGTCATTCCAAATAAGGTACCTATAAATAAGTGTCGTTTCTTAAATATATACCTATTTATAGAGATTTAAATTAAATGTAGAAGTGGAATCTTTTAATGAGTAGGTCTGATTGACATTTAACCGATGTCGTCTACTATTCAGTTATCATTCATTACACGCTATCTTATATATTCAAATACCTGTATATACTTGTCTGTGTAGAAGATCTTTTGAAGTATATTTACAAATTAACTTCAAAGACATATCTTTCATAATGTGTATTCGTGTCTCTTCTATCTTAAATTAACCCTTTTAATTTCACAGTTAAATGTTAATGAAAATAGTAAGTTTATTCGTTATTTCAAGGTTATCCGTTTGTATAGATTATATCAAATAACAAAGGTCTGTAATTAAAAAATTATACAGAATTTTTTAACTTCTTATAGACATATTCAAAAACTTCTATCATACCAGAGTTTCTTGCAAAACTCATTCGAAAAATGAAAAATTCTGGCGGATAATAGGGACGTTGCTGACTTAAAAAGAAGTCTTACAGTCTTGCAAATTATCAGAAATTTTTTACAATTTTTAATATTTTTATTTCCATCTCTATCCTCTATCTCGTAAGTGGCTGGTATTATATATATATTTCTTGTGAGAGAAAATGCTCCGCATCGACTGAGCACTGAGGAGCTTATAATCGAGCGGCAGAAGGTTAGAGCTCATGGATTTTTTGACGCGCCATATCCAAAACTATTTATTACCAAAAATTATTTAAAATAATTATGTGGATTGGAAGAATCATAGAAAATTTAAGAGATCGCTACCGTCACATTTATTACACTAATAGATCTGGCGCCAGAATTTATAAAGATTGAACAAAGTCAAGAGTGGGCACTTGGCAATTTTCGACAGTAACATACATTATGCATTGTATCACTTTCGTAAACCAGTTCAGTGGTCGTGTGAATTAAGACGTCTTACGTTCAGCTACTGACTGGGATGTTGCGGGTTCGAATTTAGGCAGCGACAGTGTGAACAATTATAATTATCATCCCTTAATTGTTTTCGCTTGGATAAGAACGAAATAACCGACTAAACTCACATAATGAAAATTTAATTGTATATTGGATGTAGTTTAAAATAAAATAAATAAAGATTAAAAAATATTGATGTGGGTGGTTTCTGTTATAAATAAAAATCTAAAAAACGAAGATTAAATCACATTATTTTTATTACTTCCGTAAATTTCAGATTTTTGTCGAGCAACAAAAATAAATAAAAAAAATGTTAAAAATAATAAATTTGTTATTTCTAAATCTACCAACATACTCTTAGTTACGAATCACGATCAGAAAATAGAATTTCTGATTTATATATAAAGAGGGTGTAAAACATTTTAACAGTATATTTGTGTGGTTTATAATCTCCACACAACTGCAGAGAAGACAGACAAACTACATGACATTCCATTTTCTCACCATACATATATAACATAACCATCCCTCTATTATTTCTTATGAACATATCACCAAAATAAGGAATTTAGGGGAGTGAATGTCATCATGTACATCATATGAAGTTCTTTAAATAAATGACGCGAGAGTTTGAGGTTTAGTAATATACTATGGGTTTGAATATTATTATAATAATGTTATATCGCTTGAGGTGCTTTTACCTAAATTGAATCGTTAACTGATGTGTCATGACCGAGGCTATATTATTTACTACTAAATTTTCCGGTTCATGTTACCAAACATTTTCATTATGAAAGGAAATCAGGTAAGATATTTTGTAATTACAATATTTGATCTTGTTTGCTCATTAAAATCGAGAAATTGTTTTTCAATGGAAAAAAATCAAGTATCAAGAAATTGTTTTACGAGCTGGATTTTTAATATTCCTTTTTTAATCTCCGAACCAAAAAAGGGGTGTTTTATGTTTGATCGCTATGTGTGTCTGCCTGTCTGTCGTTCTGTGGCATCGTAGCGCCCAAGCGGATGAATCAATTTTGATGTTTCTTTTGTAAGGTTATTTAGGCGATGATCCTCAAAATCGGTTCAGTTTAGAGCAGGTTCCTTTCAAGAAAAAGTTAATTTAATGGAGAGAATCCTTAGATATGTTTCAAGTTCGAGTTTAAGGTTTCCTACCCGTAAAATTTGCCGTAGGTTTTTTAAATTTTGTAAATTTCACTTGTATCGAAATCATATGGAAGTACCCTTGGCAACTGAGAAAGGTTGTGTTTATTAGTGCGCATTGTCGCTCCGAAGGTATAGACTGCTGATTTTAAGGTCATTTCGAGAACATAAATTTTTTGCAAACAACGTGTCAAATTCCTATTATTAAAAGATATAAATATCTAAAATTAAGTGTTTTTTCTTGAAATGAGTTGGATTTTTTAATGCTGTAACAGACATTTAGAGGGAAAGCAAATTAAGGTTAAATACTCTTTCTCTATTTAACCGGACGTGGTATAGAATTTTCAAAATAAATACGTAGTTTTTATACTGTAATTCCTTTCATGCCTACCTTATTTTATAGAAAGTTCTAATGCGTATTATTAAGTTAATATAATACTGTGTGATTGATAGATATCCTTAGAGTATTTCCCCTTTTATTGAAAGTGACGTGAAAAAGTTGTATCAACTTTTCATCGGGTATAAAAATTAGATTATGAGGGCAGGCAGTATTTTTCAAATCTATTAGCTTACCATTTTATCCTGCTATACATAAAGTTTACAAACATTTAAATCAATTTGGGAAAAAAAATTCCTAAAATGATGCATCGGTATAAAATTTAAAAAGTTGTTTACAAAAACTAAATTTTTATGTTTTGTATATATAAAAATATATATCAAGGCAAGAGGCCGCCATATTTTATTGATTTTTTGTAACACTTTATATAAAGGGTATTTTAACAATTAACTGAGTCAATTGCTTGTCTTCACTATATTTACTACATATATATTTTGAGTTCAGTTCATATTTTTTATTAAATTTATTTTAATTTTCACACGCTTTATAACATAAAACTTTGTTACTCTTTGTTACTTGTTTGAAGAATTTCAGGCTTACAAAAAATTTTACTATTGGTATTTTACTATTAGTATTGATACCTGGTTTAAACTTTTTGAGGCCCTCAGATCGAAACTCACCTGAAACAAAAAAGAAAATAGAATATTAGTTTATGATTCTAGAGTTCTCGAAAAAGAACTAGCCTTAGGCAAACAGAAGTTTCTTTCAAATAAAGGTAATTTTTTCGTGTTTAGAATTAAACTCTTTTAATTTTTATCTTTCCTAAAATATATATGCCTATCGGTTGGATTTAAAAACCCACTTTTAGAATTGATAAGAAGAAGAAAAACTATCTGAATTTTAGAGTTTCCTCTTGTTCAGATAGAATCATTTGTTTGAAAAAGACCACAAAGTATGGACGTTACAACGACTACTGCATGAGCTGCCACAGTGGTGAGGAGGAGGAGACAATGTCTCACCTTCTTTGTCACTGTCCATCTCTTGCTACGAGGAGATGGACTTACTTAAGCCAGTTTCTATTTGACGATCTCTTCGACCCGGAGTCCGTCGACGTCAAAGCTCTCCTGCAGTTCTCAAACAACTCCAAATGGTTCATGTAGTAGTGGCCGGAGATGGGCCATTCCTTTTTCGGTATCATAACGGACCCTATGGTCTAAGTGTTTCCCACCCCAGGACAGCCACTCTAACCTAGCCTAACTTATGGACGTTACAAAATCTCACTATAAGTTAGATTAATAGAGTTTTTACTTCTGAATATTTTTTTCAACAATTCAGAAACTTTGCTCATAAATGAATTTTCAATTTTCTAAATATTGATAATTACCTCATAAAAATATATTAAAACTTAGGAATATAAATTATGAGTTGTAGATATTATTTCTAGAATCAAATATCAATGATATATAGTCTTAACGCTATACAATCGAAATATATTAAATTATTAAGTTTTACGGTTACATTAACATAGATATTTTACAATTTACACATTCTTACTTCTTTCTGTCACTGCTTAAAATAATGAACATCAAACTATAAATCATAGCGGATATCTTAAATAAATAATAAATCGTAAATAAATAGAAATATGGTACTAAATAAACTTAAGCATTGCAATGCTATATAATCAATGATAATAAATGCATAATTAACAGACAGGTATGCATACGTAGATATAAATAAATTCAAATAAGAAATCTGCATACACATAAAATTGAATTATTATATTTGTATAACTTAGTTTAAGTTTAAGAACTTGTTATAATACCTACATATGTAAGATAATAATTATTATGATTATATGTATGTTTATATTTTAACAGTGCATAAATATAAATAATATATTTATATATATATACAGTGTGTCCCCGGATAGAAGTAACTATACTTGTAAATTTCTTTATTTTGCATTTTAAGAAATAAAGTCATTCTTTATAAGAAGTTTTGCTTATTCTGAAAAGTATGTAGGTATATTTAAAACTTTCTTAATAATATACAGGGTAGCCAAAAATTTGGAATCACTATTTTTATTTTTGGTATATATATATACATTAGGTATATATATGTTTGTGATATAATGTGTTTTAAGATTTATAGGCGATCAAAATAATTAAAAATGAAGATCTTTTAGCATTCTATAATACATGGCACAAGCCAAACGTACATTTTGTTTGTCATTTCGAAAATTAATTAACCAATACATTAAAGAGTAAGAAATTTTGATTAAAGAAAGAATAAAAACTAAATAATTGTCGCAATTATCGACGTTGTGTTGCAACTATGTTTCCAAGAGTTTTGAATTATATGCGCGGTTAGATAATGTAAGATTGCAGTGAAAAGAGATAATTTTTGTCTAATATTGTACAACACAACTGCTACGCATACAAAATACTGTATAGGATCAATTGTTTAAAATATTTCAACTATAGTTGTTTCTTTTACAATAACAATACTTAGCAATAGTTTTTTCTGTTCAACAATAAATTAAACTTTATGTAAGTTTATCTCGATCTACAGACCGTCAATCGACTTCAACTTTTTAATGAAAATTACATTATAGTATCCTTAATAAGTATTTAAAAAATTTAGATTTTGCTGACATTATGCCCATATTAAGACAACTATTTTAACTCTAGTCGGGGTCACAAACTTGGATCATTCATTGGGCCAACACCATAAACAAGTCTGCTAAAAATCAGAACTACCTTACGTTGATAAACTTTGAAAGGTTTTATTTCGGAAATTTTTGGGTCTTCAGAGAAAATACTAGTGTCATATTTTGGCAAATTAAGTCAACTTGAAAAACCTCGTGAAAAGTAAGCTATCAACAACTAGTTCTTTAAGATTATAATCGCCAAAATCTGAAAAAAGCCAAAATTTTCACGGATTTTTCGATTTTTGACAAAGTTGCGTTGAGCGGTTGAGTTCAAAAACTTCGATTATTCATTAGATCAACATCATAAACAAGTAAGGAAAAAACAGAACTACCGGATATGACGCAAACTACCCCGTATTTTCAACCGACAAGGTTACTGGATTACAATAGCAATGGCCAAACTTTCTAGCGGCTTCGAGCTAGATATAGATTTTGATCTATGCACCTTCCAAATTAAAAAAAATAATTGGCGGCTTAGATTGAGGTACAAAATTTCTCATTTTACACTTTTTTCGTCTAAAATGATTAGTCTATTATAATCTCTTTTAAATGTAATAGCGAATTAAGAAAAAAGTACACTCAAAATGTAAAAAAACTTGTATTGCTAACATACAAACAATTTGATAGAATTTTGATGATTACTTACATTTTAAATTTGCAAAAGAAAGATCAATTATCTTTGAACTTCTGGTAAGTTTTTATCACATACATAAATATAATACACCTTATGTTGTTAAAATCTGTATAAGCTGAAAAACAACATCCGGTGATTTGGTTTCACTTTACCTCCGGTATCAAGTTTTTTTTTATATTAAGATATAAAAATCAACTCTTCTACTTGAGTATGTGTTTTGAGATCGTGTTTGTGTGATGTTGATGATTCATAACATTTTTTTATTATATATTATGGTGTTTTCCATTCAGTTTTTATACACATTTTTAACTACATATATAAGCAAAATAAATGATAACTTTTCGAAATACATTTTGTGTAAATTTTTGAAAAAATTACATACATTCTATCAAGCTTGGAAAAAGGTATGGTTAAAGTCTACCATCTATGTTAGGTTAAGTTATATTGGCTGTCCACGAAGGACACATTTAGGCTATAGAGCCCATTGTGATACCATATGTGTTTTACCACCTTTCCGCTGATAATTTCATTTATCAGCTCCTCAATTTCAGAGGCTGGTGCACCTCCTTCATGCATATACCATGCACTACACTAGTCCATCCTACTAATTAAATTAATTTTGTTGCGACGGCGAGAATCGACTCCACTACCCTAAGCATACCGCGGACGGAATTGGTTACGCCTTCCTTAACCAACTGAGCTAATTGGGCGACCATCTATGTTAATATCTTTTCCTTCACAGCTTGATTTCTATTATTTAAATTTTAGCAATGAGAAAATCAGGAATGTTCCACAAAGTAGAGCTCCAGATAATACAGTTAATGAGATAACATTCGGAAAACGAGGTTAGAAAAAAAAAACATTGTGTAATAAGTTGTTGCATTTTATTTTGGAGGCTATTATTAGACTACTTTTATAACAATTAAGAAGATTTAACAGTTTCTGCTGATATCGGAAAAAATAGACTGCAAATTTTATAGACTCGGAGAATTATTTTTTAGAGTTGGTATGGTTGAGATTGTCGACTATAGAGGAGTTGGGTGGATTCTGAAGTTTTTAGCCTTTGCGTTCAAAAAAGGTACACTATTACAGAAATTTTTTCGGTTTATTTTTACCGGTCTTTTTTTTTCTTAATCCGTTTATGATTGTTTCTTTAACTTTGATGGAATGCGAAATCAAATTTCAGTAATTCAACTAAGCTGATGATTATCGGCCACTCAGGCAATAAGTATTTTTGGGTAAAATTATATCTTGATTTCATCTAAAAGAATTTTACCTTGAAAAATTTTTATAATTAAGAAATATTTGTGAAAAAGGAGCTCTTGACTTTAACCTAGTATTATTCATTGCCGATGCTTAAAGATAGAATTACAAGTTTTAATAATTAAGCTTAGTGAAGCCGTCACTGATTATTTTTAAATTGTTGTCATGTTGCGGCGTCGCAGTTTTGATTGTCGTCATGTTTAGGTATTTAAGAAGAATTTCAAATACCTTCCATAAACTTTTTAAGGAATAGGAATGTATGTAGGCAAACACTACAATAGTCAAGGATAAAATATAATTCAAAATCTGTTTATATATATTATTATATATTTACATATTTTGTATATAAAGAATTATATTCTATGTATAACCTACTCATTCATGATAATGGTAATATATACCTGACAAAAGTGATATGTAAGTATGTACAGATCACACATGCTAATCTGGACAATATTCTATTTTTTCATTGAGAAGATTATATAAATAATTGTTTAAATCGCAAATTTTCAATACTTTGTTTCGTTACTAATTTACATTTATTCAGGCGCATGAATATTTTCTAACACTTGTTCGTAACATGCCTTATTTCAGTTATTTCTATTTATACACATAACACAAATTTTCAATTTTTTTAACCGGGATAAAATTAGCCAATTCGCCAATTTTTATGTCAAAGCTGGTGTCTTAAAGAGTTATGTTGAGTTCTCTTGAATAGAGTTCTGTAGTGTAGAGTTCTGTATGTTCTGCTGTCCACGAGAGACACATTTAGGCCATAAGGCCCATTGTGATACCATTATGAGTTATAGCACATTTCCGCTGATATTTTCATTTATCAGCTCCTCAATTCGAACCCACTTCTTTAGACTTCCTTAGGCATACCGCGCACGGAGTTGGTTACGCTGCAAACTTTAAACAAAATGATTAAAATTATTTTGATTTTTTTGAAATTATTACCGCAAGTTTCAAATTGATAGAATCTATAACAGAAGTTTTCAAGGAACCACACAAATTTTAACAAACTTTTTTGGATTTTAAAGAATTCTTATAGAATTGCGTAGTGAATTCTCATTTTACCAGAAGATGAAGATATATAAAAAGTATAATAAATCAAATTTTCTCATTCAGAGCTTTTTTCAGGTCTACTAACTTAGAACTAAATAGACCTTAATTTGAAGATCGATTCAGACTGAAAAAAAACTATAGATTATCTAGAAAATGGGAGAAAAGTAGTAGGGATTATAGGAATGTTTTCAATTTATCTTGTTTATGAAAGTTTTCTTTAGTTCTTAAAGCTACCCTCAGAGTTTTTGCTTACTAGCAATAATTGTAGCAAAAAAAAAAAAAATTCATTTAGTGCTTCACGCCTAGTTTATTTCAGAGTATGTGTATGTCTGTTAAACTGAGAGGTCAGAATCTCTTATTAACGCAATGGTTCTTAATAAGAAATGAATATTTTTTTCTATCCATACTATAATATTTGAACTATATCAGTACATGTGGAATGTAGGTGATTATGTTGACACTCTCATGTTAAAGTTTTGCATGTATAGGATAGAACACATGTTTGAATAATATTAGCATTAACATGATGGTTATTATGAATACCACACCTGTGCCTGTGTATATCCTTTTGTGAAAATTTATATCATCCAATGAAATCAAGTTCACAGCATGTTGATGAAGATAAAGATGAAGATGAAGACGATTTTACCATACTTACTTTCTTCATATTAATTATTATTTATTATATAAAATTATTATGAAAATTAACTTTTACACAAATTTTAATTAAATAAAATTATATGAAAATTAATTATCAAAAGAATTAAATGTTATTACTACAACCGATGCCTGAAAAGTTCTTGTATTCAAGTTTCTACAAGTATGACATGACAACTTGAATTTAAGATGATATTTTCACCTTTAAATTTAAATTTGTTGTAAAAATTGTAAGAGAAATCATTACCCTACATTTTGGAGCAGTATTTTCATGTTTAATTTGAATTTTATGTAAAATTTATAAGAGAAATCTTTATTTGTATTTTGCATTTGTGTTTTCATATTACTTGTATACTTTTCTTTTAAATTTTTGTACAAATAAATAGTTTAATTGTTTAAATACCTATTTTCATAGTGATTTCGATGAGGCGCTATTAGAAAAGGTTAATAAAATATCGTCTTTGCCGTCTCTCTTCAAACTAGGCCAAGACGTTAAATAGAAACTTTCGACCCAATTCTTCATAATTTTACCTCACCTCGTTCATTTAATTTTTGAATGTTACTGCAACACTTGATTGATTTCTAGAAACATCGAAAGATCGACTCCTTTTTTAAACTATTCTAAAATACAATTTGAAATTGTTTCTGAACTATTACAAGATAAAGTAAGGCTATGAATATGTAATTCTGAACATTATATTTAACAGTGCTGTCACTCACTTGGCCCACGGCTCATTTTGTTGCTCTATCATAGCGGTGAGTCCTAAACTTACATTAATTTTTTAACCTTTCACAAATCGATAATAAAAATTGGGAGAAAGATAAATTTAAAAATATTAATAGCTTGTCCAAAATAATTCAAGTAACTATTGCACATAAAATACAGTGTGTCAATTAAGTCTTTAAAATATGGAAAAAATCTTTTTTATTTGTTTTACAAAAAAAAAAAGTTATTCGTGATCAAAAGCTCTGAATGGCCTAAAATTTGTATTCGAGTTTTGGTCAAAAAATGTAAATTTTCCTCATATGAGTACCTTTATTTTTAACACACCGTATATAAAATTTCTAACTCAATATTTGTTGAATTATATTTTCATTTTATAGTAGAGAGTAAGTATTTTACAAAAATGGAATGTAAAGAAAATCAGATTATCAGTAAATTATATAAAAATTATTGAATGTTGCGTCTTATATATGCGTATAGACATACATACAAACGAAGATACGGCAGTAAAGATAATATTAAGAAGAGAAGTCAAACAGTCGACATAAATCCCCCGAAAATCTGGAAATATATTACCGGTTGTGTAATCAGTTCTAGCTATTCAACCATGTACATTTAGCTACCTATATGGAATGTAGTAGGTGTAGGAGAAGAAAGTCTTTAGGGGATTGAACAACCACCCCATGTGTGTCACTGCATTCGAACAGGATTAAAGTCCTAATTCGACCATGTTACATTCAACTTCGTGACTCACATCATAGATTAGACAACGCAATATGTATGGTATGTATAGATTCCTGTTATATAACGTGTTAGGTAAGTAGATGAAATAACAACACTATATTGCAGCACCAATCTGTGCTAGTTTAAATTTGATGACTGTGTCTTTTTAACATACCTTATTGTACTATTTAAGTTTGAAATTCTTGAACAACTGGAAAATAATATGTTACGGACACATCTAAACTTATTAATATGAATGTAGATTACTAGATTTTGCAAACCATGAATCAGTTTACAGTTCTAGAAATTCGTCATTCAGCACCCTCCCGTCTCGTTTCGTTGTATTGTAGATTAGTTCCGCTTACGAACATTTGATGATAAAAAAGCATAATCAAAAATATTATCTCTTATTATATTCATAGATATTGCAACTCTGTCAAATTTAAATTATATTTTAACCGGTAGGAACTATATTTCACCCGCACCCGGTAGGAACTATATTTCTTTCGTACCTTGGTACATTATAAATGTAGTGCTTACTTATTTTATTTACAAAAGATTTTTTTGAAAATTTAAGGTATAAAATTTAAGGTATAAAGTCAAATATTTGTTTGATTACTTAAAGAATTTAATTTCATTCCTACTTTAAAAAATACAAATCAGTTATAAAGTTATAAAAAGATTTTTGTCTTTTTCTCAAAATTCATGGCAACATGAATCGTTTGAAAAAGTTTTTAGTTTTTTAGGTAACCTAGATGTCATCGGACAGCATTAGACAGCATATAACCGAAATTCTATGTTCAAAAAGAGATCAACAGTCGCATGGTATTTGCTTCAAAAATTTTTTAGTAAAATGTAATCAGTTTTTGTCGATATTTTCGCGTGTAGAGACTTTTCGTGATAAACAAAATACTGAACATTGAGCCAGATAATTTTCAGTAAAATACAACTTTTTTTATCAAAGTCGTACTTTCTGATTTGTTAATGTTTACAACCATTGGCGATAGTTGGAATTGAATTCTTATATAAAGAACGTATCCAGAAAATATACCCCTAATGATATATACACAAGTTTTTAGGTATAGGTAATCAAAAAAGGACAATACTGGTTATATTTTATCAATGCATTCAGTCAGTAGTAGGTAGTGAGTGTTTAAACTTAAATACAGTTAGTTAAGTTAAAACTATCCAATATCCAGTCCAATTTATTCTTATTGTTTGATTGTCTCTGCAGATCATTAAAAGTTATTGTTGGAAAATTGTTCAACAAATTTATGGATGCTATTTTAGTTAATATCAAAAGTTTTCAAATCAAAAACGTATGGAAACGTAAATTACTGTACAGGTATGAACATATCTACTATATTTACATATTGTTCTAATCCTTGTTTTTGGATAACTAAAGAGAATGTTTTAAAATGCTGCTTTAAATATTTAATGTGATCTAAAATTTCGAATCGAATTGGTTCATCCGATTTTTTTTATCTGGCTATTGAATTTTTTTTATATTGGCTGTTCACGAAGGACACACTTAGGCAGCCGAGCCCACTTGTGATACCATTTATGTGTTTTACAACTTTTTTCGCTGATAATTTCATTTATCAGCTCCTCAATTTCAGAGACTGAGTGCACCTTCTTCATGCATATACCATGCACTACACCAGCACATCACAGCTATTAATTAAATTAATTTTTGTTGCGACGGCAGGAATCGAACCCTGGGAATACCGTGGACGGAATTGGTTACGACTGAACCAACTGAGCTACCAGGGCGACTATTTACTACTTGCATCAATGTAACATTTGTACATCAATCTTCTATTATTGTTTTGTGTCTATTAACAAAAATGGATACTTTTGACATTGGATAGGATACATTTGAAAATTGAAGGAAACACGAAAGTGAAAAGCCACTAATATTCGAATTTTCTTAACTGGAACTCAGACGAAGGTTCGTGAAGGCATCCACTCAGAGGTGCTTGGCATTCACAATCCGCAAAGACTTAAAATGATTACCGTATACTCAAAATAGTTATCTGCACAATAAGAGAGACAGAAAAAATCACTCAGAGATTCAATAGTTTATTTAGATAGTCAGGTTACGATAAAGATGTAAACATAGAGGAGAGTAACGAGTTCTCAAGAAGTGGTACCCTAGATTACCAAACAAAAAAAAAATTATGCCTATCGTTAATTAATGTTTATGGAAAAGTAACTCTCCCTTTTTTAATTAAAAATTTTTTTTTTAATTTATGGCTAAAATAGTATTGAAAGCTCTTTTATAAATGAAATTAAACCAATTTAATTTGGTTTCAAACTGATTATTTCGACATTAATGCTAGAACGAGTAAGGGTAAAATTTTCAATATACGGGAAGATTTTCCATTTAATTTTGCTCAGTGACATTAGTTCCAAATAACCACATCAAAAATATATCCAATACTAAACAAATGTCAGGTGCAGTGTGAATTTCACAATACGAATTGTATGTGTTTTACAAATTCATTTATATGCCACGGCCTCTGTACTGTCACGTGTATCCAATGATGTATGTTAAAGACCAGTGACTTAAATTACTGTTTCATTGAACTTGATTTAAAAATATAAAAAAGACAATTGAGGAGATACAGTTAATTATAAACTAATTTCAAATGAATGAGCTATTTAAATTTGATACACTTTCCAAAAAATATACTTCAATATTAAAATAACGACGTTTTACTTTATTTCTTTGAATTCATTGTTTTTTAAGGTCAAACTATCATGGAAGCTATTAAATTAATTATGCTTTTCTTCTTAAAATATTGATTGATTACCCAATAATATAAATATAACATATAAAGTACGAAAAACTATAATGAATTGTAAGATAAAGGTGATCACTACTGTGATTTTTGAGTTAACAATGAATGATGCAACGAAGTTTGTCGATGTTGAAAGTCATGTTGATTGCTTACTTACAAAGTTCTGGGAATTCGGAGGATAAAGTTTTTCCATAATTAAATATTTAAATAAATATGCTTCAAATTATTTTGAAAAAAGTTGCGCAGAATTGCCAAATTCCCTTAATATGTATCAACAAAGTATCAATAAACATCATTATTTACTTTGCTCTGGAGAAAATATATTGATACCGACATAGACTACACGATTTTGGAGAGAAATCTGGAGAGATAGCTCTAGATGATGGAAAAATCAAAATAAAATTAACAGTATGTGGGATCACTTCAGATTTGTCTAGGTGGATGTCCGGGTTCGTAAGTGATTGGAAGACTTAAGGTGTTTCGACACCAAAACGAAAGGGTTACCAAAAAACTGAAATTCGTCAGCCAATTGACGAGTATTTAATACGGCTTCTGTATAATTGATATTTAATAATTGATAAATGAAATTTCAAACCGTTGGTATCATTTTCATTTTTACGGTATCGAAATACCGTAGTAGAGTTGAAATGAAAATGATCATAAAAATTTAAATCTTTCTTTATTAATAAATCCCCTTGTGTAGGTCTTTCGTGAAAAATTCATAACATTTCTCTGTAAGGTTATGAGAAAAGTTGCCTTTTTTGGTAAAAACCCTGACTTTGATGGTCATTTTTCTTAACCGGTACAGAGAAACGATATGAATTTTTCACAAAAGACGTATAAAAGGATGATTAATTGGTAAATAAAATTTAAAACTTTTTGGATCATTTTCAATTTTTCGGTATCGAAATACCTTAACAAGATAAGTAAATAATTTAAATATTTTGTTTCTGAAATCATAGACAAAACAATAAGTTTTGATATAATAAAAACCATTAAAAATTTTATACAATTATTATTATTTGAAGTATAAAATAATAAAAAAGCCTTGGGAAAAAAAACGTATACAACATGTTATTTTTTTGATTTGAAATTCAAATGTTTATTTTGATCAGAGAAGAAAATATTATCATTTTCAAAATACATATTTATACAAAAAAAATTTTTATTACTTTCATTTTCAATAATTCGTTTATATATTGAATGTAGAAGAATTCGTTCATGATTTTCAATTCAAACATTGACTATTGAACGATTTTATATTATAATATTACAATATTTTTGTGGCATAATTTAAGTTGGATTATGTTTTTTTATTTTCCTATTCACGAATATTTTTATTTCAATTTTTATTGCTTGGTAATCGGTTTAAATCAAAAATTTGTAATTGATTTTTTTCACGATATGAATAAAAGTTTAGTCGGTCACAAAAAAAATGAATAAAATTTTTGATATCTGATTTAACACTAAATAGTCGGAATCCGTCGTGTTTTAAGCTGGAACAAGCTCCTTTTATATAAGAAGCTCTTTAAATTGTGAATCACTTTGAAAAGACAATTATTGTTGACATGTGATTGTAACAAATTGGTACTATGGATAAGCATAGTACCAATTCGCTTCCACGCCTTCTTTTTATCCTTGGGAATTAATACACTGTTCGTTCTGTCTTACTGTTCTTTCGAATTATTGATAAAATAAATAAATACCTTTTATAAAAGCAAATGATTCCAAATCAATGTAATTGTTCCTGAAATTCAGCGAACTATGTAAATAATTAGATATTCTTTATGGTAATTGAATACGTATATGTTTCAAATAAAACCCAAACTAAATTTTTCCTAACAAGAAATAGTTTTATGATAAAAAATAAATAACTAAAAATACATATCAAATTTTTTTCTACAACATCATCAACAGACATATTCCAGCTCTTCATGAGAGATATAGGATATTTCAATAAATATAAAAATAAATAAATTTAACTATGGTTTCCGTCTCAAGTGGTTATATATAGAACCATTGGTAATGGACGTTTTTCTCTACTATCCATATTTTATTTATCTACTAATACTTATGTTCGAATAGTGCACTAGTAGATAGGTATATAATAATATTATAGTCGTGACTCGTCAGCGAACAACAAGCACAAAATTTCAATTACAATTAAAACATTTGTTTTTTTTTGCTTTGTGCTTTATCCATATATTTAGGAGTTTTTATCCCTTTTATAAACTTTCGAGTACACGATGTTTCATCACATTTCATACAATTCCCAGAATACTTGATGGTATACGCAGAGAATTATAAATTTAGTAAAAAAAAAGTTTTTTTTTATTCATCTGATAGCCGGACAAATAACAACAACTAAGAATGATAACTGCTAGGAGTTCATCGCAAGCTTTGAGGTATATACGATATTTGGTATAACAAATCAACAATTTGTTATACTATTTTTCAATTGAAACATTAATTTTACGAACTGGCTGTTTAAATAATAATTTTCTTTCCATTTATTGATTTTGAAACCTAGTTACATTTTAACTATATATTTCCATATTACTAGACAACTTAGAGTCCAAACAAGCGTATTTTGAAGAAATATCACCAATGTTAATATATTTAAAAATCTTGAACTTGTATAGGCATTAAATATCTACCAGACAGTCCCTAAAGGTTATTTCAAAGTGTGAATCATTACCTTGACTATTAGAACAGTTGTCTAAAAGTATCTTTCATTGTCCTCCCAACCCTAAAATGTTATAATGTAATCAATCTAGCTTAGACCCTCACAATAAGTCTGTGCGTATCTAAACGTGTCTATTTACTAAAATAATAAGAATGGTGAATATGAGGTTTAGAAGACCGATAGCTTTCTGTCTAAGCAAATTTCATAGATAAATTACAGTTAAAATAATTTTCTACAACTTTGTTTATGTTATTTATATGCCTTTTACTAATTGAAAAATTACAAATATCGAGGTAATAATGATTACCATCGTCAAGGTAATAATGATTGCAGTGAAATAAATTTTCTACTTCCTTTCCAGCCTCACTTTTAAAAATTTCAAATAAATTTATTTGGAAGTCACTGTGAAAAAACGCGATAAAACCTTTTTTAAAAAATATTTTTAGAACCCTAAAAAAGAGAAAAGAGAAAATCGTAAAAGACATCAATAAATAAAGAATCGACCAGGAATACCCTATAGTTTAATAAAGCGCTAAAGACTCGGGAGTACTTTTGAAGTAAAGAAGGTAGAATAGATCAAACTGGACGCAGTTCAAAAGTTCTAGTAAGTCAAAAATCACCATTTCTTTTGGTTTTTGAGGCGAATATAATGTTTTTCTATTGGAAAGCTCATAATAATAATGAAACACCTGGTATCTAGTATCTACATGACAATACACACATATCTACCCTGTGTATCATCTACCTATATATAATATAATCACAATATAAAGCGCTTATATATTTATATTTATACTTATATAATATTAAATAAATAATTTGTCTGCAGCAATGATGAATAATTCATTTGCTTTGTTGTTGAATTGTTGTTAGTTTGTCATTTATAAACTGTCACTGACAGTTTTTATACTATAATATAATACGGATCTATATAATATGTTTAATATAATATATATATAAATAAAAATATTTTTTTTTCGTTGTTATATTCCTTTACAAAATAAAAAGTATTTATTTATCCGTATAATAATTATTAATAGAACTTTCATACATTATATTATTATATTTTATATGTTATCATATAGTAAAGACGCACATAGAGAGATTAAGTCACCAATGGAGTGAGACAAAGAATTTTTGCATTGGAATGGAATTTTGTATATAGGTAATTTTGACCAATAAAAAATTAAAATCGAGTGCATTTAGTGATAAGAGAGTAGTTTTTGAGATATTCTCTAAAATCCTGCACAAAAAGCATTTTTATTTCGTAGTGATTCTTTAGATCTTTCTATACCAATTCGTATTTTTATCCAGGGTGTAAATTTATGCAACTTAAATCATCTGAATTAAGAATATTATAAATTTTTGCTCTATGTATTACCTTTAGTATATGAGATAATATATAAATGAGTCTGTTTTAGATTATATAGTACATTATTATTTTCTTTTATTGGTCAAGCAGGGTTTTTTGTTACACTTTAATTTGTAGCATTTAGATATGGAGGCAATAATACTGTATGCAAGTGATATATTACTGGAAAAAAAATACTTCTAACACAAGAGGAAATAAATTTTCAACTTGATTTATTGTTAATTAGGTCGATCGATAGCATTTGACTTGGTGACTTTAATAATTATCATTTTTCTTGCAAGTATATTCTATGTTATTACTCTGGGTGGAAAAAAAACGTTCCCTGGGGATGATTAAAGCTTTGGCCAGCCTTCTTGCAAGAGGGTTTTGGCCCATGTTGTTAGTAATATACATTATAATATACAAGTATTGATTTTAAATTTGATACTTTTTTATTTCGGAGAATAATAAAATTGAACTTTATATACCGTTTAAAAGTCATAAATGATAAATTACTTCACATAAATCTTAAGTTATCACTGCTAAGAAACAAGTTGAACATCTGTTCCAGAATTGGCACATATTTTCTAAAGTTTGACTTCTTTGCCACCCTGTTCAAAATTGAGTTACTCATTTCCTTTTAAAAATACAATAACAACAAAATTATCTTGTTTTTGAACCTTTTACTCACAACTAAAAGGCATTTTGGGGAATTTTTCTGCTTTACATCTGGCGAGTTCTACCCTTAGGAATAGAAATAAAATAATTATCCTAAACAAAAATAGAAACCATTATTCACATTTTTAACTGAATTATTAACTATTACGTAAGTATATTCTAATGATTATGCTTCAGAATGTCTTATTTCACTTTACCATTATCACCAAAAGAATCGAATTATAAATAAAGAATTCCTTAGTCTAATTTTTCGAATCATAAAGTAATCAGACAGAAAATAATCATCCATTACCTACATCGTGAGAAATGAATTAATTTTCTTTCTTTATTCATGTTAAATTTTTCTAATGCTCTATATTTAGAGCTAGCTACAATTACTTGTCTTCAATTGTGAGAAAATAACAATTTTCTGTATTATTTGATTTGACAAATGAGGTATAACCAAACGTATTAACATACAAGTAAGTTTTTATTTTTTTTTAAAGTTAACGAGTTGAAACAGGTTACTATTACTTATATTCATTTGTTTGTTCTTTTTAGTTAAATAATGGTTTAACACAACTAAAAAAATACGTTTTTGTAACTAACTGAACTAAAAAGTAGAAAATAATTCGTATGAGTTCAATAAAAATAGAGTGAAAATTTTTTATCCCAAATAAGCGTGGAATTCAAATTAAACAATCAAATTCAACTTAATTACACACATATCGGGTTGACTACTAAATCAGAAGTATGTTTTTTTAAACTAATATTACAAATAATTCATAAATTAAAAACAAAAAGTAGCTATAAAATTAAGTTCCTTAAAAACAAACAAGAGTTTGGCTTCTAAAATTACTACCTTGAATTTTCAGAAAAATATTTTGTAAATAAAAAAAAATAAACGCTACATTTATAATGTACCAAGGAAAGAAAGAAATTCCTACCGGGTGTCCCACGACACGACTCGCTCTTTTTTCAAATTTTTTTCAACCTTTCTGTTCAGCTAGTTTCAGAAGTGTTTTTTAATTTTGTGAACGATATTTTTTAATATTATGGAATGTTATCTGCGCTTTCTGCATCTAAGCAAATATCTACATCTAAGATATTTTAGTTAATCATTAATCAAAGATCCTGGTCAGGATAATCGGACAAACTGAAATTATTGTAATGTATTAATCCGACGTTTTGAAGTCTGTGAAAATCACGTTAAAACATTCCGTATCAGGCTACACAAGAATACATCATATCAAGCTAATAAAAACGTGTTAAAAAGAACATACTTACGTGAAGAAATATGATTTTTTTTAAACAAATAATAATGTATATTTATGGTATTGTGTATATTATGACTTTGATATGTTTTATTACAGGTCATTAGTCATTTATGTACCATTAAATTAATGACAGATTTAATATGAAAGTCACCTACATACACCACATATTCAAACAAAATTGTTCATTTCTCACTTTTATTATTTAAAAAAAAAAAAAAAATTAATGATCATATGTGTCAAGAAAATTTTAAAAAGAAATCAACCATCAAAAATTGCCCATTCGTTTATAAAGCCTCTAAACTCACTAAAAACTGTTTATATTAAAAGAAATGAATTTAAAGTTACCTACTTTCTTTTAATAAAATTTATTGGGATAACTCACACACTTGCGGAAATTTTTTTCTGATTTTAATTTTTTTGATTTGCAATATAAACATACACCTGTATGAAAGAAACTGCCTTTTTTAAGCAAATGAAAAGTTTAGGGAAATAACTTTTTAGAGACTTACATCAAAGGTTGTAAAGCAGGCAATATGTGTTTTATTTCTTTGTACAAAGTAAAAGGCAGTATTGCGAAAAATTTAGTTTACAGTTTTCAACAAAAATATTCGTTATAGAAATCCGTTGAATTAATTTTCACTAGTTTCAATGTAACGTTTATACGTGCTTTCCCTATTATTTAAGGATCTCTCAAAAATCATACACCATGTTTGAAATTTTCGATTTAGGACTAAAACAAATTCATAGGATAAAATTTTTATAGTGATTAATGATAGTGTTTTGCTTGGTTTTTCCCGTTAGTTTATCAACGAGTGTTACGCATCTGCTTAGAATAATGATGTAATCAATTTTTAAGGCTTCTTGTAATATTCTTACAGCATAAAATATATGTATTATATTTTATGTAATATATTTAATCGTAAATTTTATAGCATGAAATAATAAAAAAAATTTATATATTAAATACTTGACTTATTCTATAATAAAATTATATTGAAGAATATTTTGAATAATTTTTGAAATATTTGAAATATTTATCGTGAAAAACTATTTTAATAGTATTCAAGAAAGCAATTTTTGTATTTCCTTATTGCAATATTAAATATATTATCTATTTTTATGAGTTATTTTAAAGCTTTTTCGAAATAAAAAGAATTTTTACGGGAAATAACTTTAGCTTAATTATTAGTCTAAGTACGAGTAAAAAATAATACAGTAAAAAAAAACTAATACGAGCAAGAAATATTTAATTAAATTTTTTACATGCTTAGCAATAGTAAAATTTCATGAAGCCAGGTTCAAATCCTGTTCCGTACACTTCTATCAATTTATTTCTATATCCACATCAGAACTTAAATTTTGTTCAATTCGTGAGTCGGAAATAATATTTTTGCACAAGCGTAAATCCGTACATCATTAGTAAATTTGTATTCAAGGAAATTCTTTGGAGAAGTTCTATGAACTACGTTCCAGTTGAAATAAAACAAAGTATATTTTCATTGTAAAAAACGTCAAATGCATAATAATTATTGTCTTGTATTTTTTTGATTAAAAAATCAAATTTTATATTTTTAATATTAAACATGAAGTAAAATTTATTGTTGAAATGATTTGCATAATAATTTTAAAATAATAATAAATGATTTACCAAAAAAATATTAAATTGATTTTAAATTTAAATGAATATTTGAACAATAATAATAAACTTATTCTACTTTTGAATTAAAGTTTAAAAAAAATAAAAAACAATAACCTTTGACATGGGTAAATAAAGTAAATAAAAATAAGTTTACAATAAATAATTATATTCAAAAAAATATGCCCTATGGCATTCTTCTGCCTACACGAAAATTGTTTTGTAATATGGCTTTTCATTTACAGTTATTGCTTTAACAAACATTTTTCGTAAAACTCTTGTTTAAATATCTAACATCGGTATCTACACGTATCATTTGTAGTTTTGATTTTCTTGGTAAAAAATTAATCCGAAAGGTTACAAAAATATCCTTCTATTTATAGCACTAATCAAGCTTCAAGAATTCTTGAATTTCGTGTTTTTATTCTGAAGAAAAAAACATTATTTAAAAAAAATTTTTGTTTAGATACTTTCCGAGATAATTCGACAATCATCGTACAATAATATTAGGACGTGTTGATAAAACTGGCAAAATCAATATACCTACTGACATCAAAAATTTTTATAATTTTCGGATAAAATTAATGTAGGACTAAAATATTAGTGTAGGTTTTACCAGCTATACCCACAGGTTTTACCAGTTATTAGTACACGGGTCACATCTGTTTCAACGACTCTTTTTTTTTTGATTGGACGAAAATTTGATTCTCAGACATTTATAGCCCAAGTAGTTGTTTGACGATTATTTGGATACAATTTCTAAGGTGAGATAAAATTTGGGATATTTTTTTAAAAAGTATGATTAATGTATTAATTGAAAAAGTTTTTAACCATCAAAATTTTACCGAATAATGTGATAAAGGTAATTAGATCTTTATGTTAGCTTTATACTATTGAAATACGTCAATGTTCAAACATAAAAAAGATTAAAAATACGAAGTAAAATTAATTGAATTTCAAGAGAAGGTATTAAATCTGTCAACAGTTTTGTTCAAATCCAGTCAGCCATTCGGTTTATTGAATTTTACAATCACAATACAATACAAATTCATACATAAAAAAATTAAATAGAAGGAATTATTAAAAAATACTTTTATTTAATAATGTAATGGAAAAAGGGGGGCCTAATTGTATGGTTGTGAAAAATAGATAATAAACGAAAAAAAGGGAAAGCTTTATACGAAAAAGGACGAACTTTTTAATTCACCAAATGAATGAAAGCTTCAAAGCTGTATTGAATGCTTGGATACATTTTTATATATCCTTATATGATGTAAGGGAAATCAAACAAGGCGATAATCTATAACAAGAAATATTTGTATTCCCTAACTCATTTGTAGGGGGTGAAACTTTTACAAATACTTCAATAACAAGTGGACAAAATGATATTAATTATTTATATAAAGAATAAAATAGAGGATTTGTTTGAGTTTAGTATTTTATTCGGTTCTTAATATTTTAAGGATTAGTTGGGATAATATTCTTGACTTTTCAAATTATTAGGGAAGTTTTTATAAATACCTTACATATTTGAACATAGTTTTCAATTTATGTTTTTTACTCAATAAAGGGACGACGATTATTTAGGATATGCACTTCTCCACCGTGAGTACGCTGTAAAAATTGTAGCTTGATATCTTTTTTCGTTTTTGAGTTGTTGAGTTGACAGACGGACGGACGGACAGCCGGAAATGGACTAATTAGGTGATTTTATGAACACCTATATGAAAATTTTGTGCGTGGCATCAATATTTTAAAGCGTTACAAACATGGGACTAAACTTAGTATACCTTGCATATTACATATATGCATGGCATAAAAATATTGCATAGTAGACAAACTCTCCAATCACTTAAAACTTCAAACAAAATATAGACATAAGTCAACACTTATATTTCGATAGAAAATGAATATTAATTACACCTAACTATATTCTATAGCTTGCATGTAAATAATATAGTTTTTTATCATGTTTAGAAATATAAAATAATATTAAACAACTTCGTCCATCAGAATGACTAATTGCGGCAATTTGAAATAATTATTTACTCATGTGATTTCCCTAATGAAAAATATAATATTACAACAAGTCAGTTCTCAAGTTCTTCTATATCTATCTACAATATTTGAAATACATAGAAACGTCATCAGCAAAGCAAGAGTATAGTAATAATACGACTTATTAGAGTGGAGGCAACAGATAAACTGCACTATGTCCATCGTGTATTGTACCGTAGAAAATAAAATACTACGGAGTTAGACTATGTATTAAGACCAATTCATAATTATATATTAACTAGCTTGATACTCGTCCGCTTTCTGGATTTAAAAATAAAGGCTGGTGAAGACCATCGTGTTATAGCCTTCACCTACCTTGCTCTCACTTATCCCCCTAACATTCCAATGCTAGCTCGAATGACTCGATGGTTAATAGTTCGTTTTGCAGATGGCCAGTCAAAAAATATTGTTGTATTGTTCTATTTTCCCATTTTTACATTTTTACAAAAATCTTTAATTTATGGTACAAATGCTGCTCATAGATGGTGCAGTGAAATGTCAGACCAAATTTAATTTATTCTTTTATTTTTTTAAATATATCTTTAAAAATTATAGTTCATTTATTAGTCTAATGTATGAACTATATTATTGTACAGTTTCAATCAAATCTATTCAGTAGTTTTTGCGTGAAAGCGTCACAAACACACAAACAAACATACAAGCAACCTTACTTTTAGATTTATAATACAAATAGGGATGTACAGAGAAGATATTGAATTACATACTTGCTGGTTATATAGATTAAAAACTAGCACCTTAGAATGGATGTGTCAGTTGAAAAAGGAAGGTAGATAGATACTGGGATTAGAGCTTGTTTCAATGGCATAGTTATTCAAAAACCAGATAGTGCCTGACTAAAAAAAAACGTCTTTAAGCTGATTTATTCCAGGATTACTTGCAAAGAAATATTTATCTTTTTGTATAACCTCTGTAGAATACAATATTATTTAAAATATTCCTATTCCAGAACCTTAAACGTTCGTTTCATGAACACACTTAACAATTTTTTTATACAAAGTGTTTCAGTATTGTTCTATTTTATGCCCTCTCTAGCACAAAATAAATTAAAAGTGCATTATTAACTTTTTTTTTGGATCTGTTAAATGATCACTACGATATATCGATTGCAAACCTTGAGTTTATTTTATTTCCGCCTAGTTGAAGAAACTATGGCTTCCGAAGAGTTTAGTAATCGAATCGTGGAGGCTACAGGAACATTCTTTATAAATGTTATTTTGTAAAATAGATATCTTTATGTTCTCGATAATAATTGAATTAATCGAAGATTATCAATTCGACAGAATTTTTATTAATATGTTTTGTTTATCTTCTCTCCTTATCAACCGATTGATTTTAATAATTGGGTTTTGAGAATGGTCCCTTTTAAAAAATGGAAGTTAATGTAATGGTGCCGATTTTGATCTCCAGTTTTACATATTTCCGCGGTATGTGTGGACGTAAGTGCGCATGCCGGTTCGGATTCTTTCGCGTCGATTATCTCGCGAACCAGTTTTGACGTTAGCACGTGACTGGGCTTATTGACGCGTAATAGCGTATTTAAGAACTGAAAGAGTTTCCAGCAGAATTAGTTGAGCTGTTTTTTAATGGTAATCAAAAAACTGGAAAAAACTGAATCTAAAAGCGGATAAAACACATCATTTATCTATGGAGATAATGATCGTTCCAGCATAAGCTGCAGTAAATGTTCGAAGGATAATCTTTAAAGGCTAACAAGACCTTTTTTTAATGTTTTTTCCCCCTCTGGGTAGTTAGTCGTGTAGACTACAGGGGTCGCACTCACACGACTTTAGTACCACACCGACTATGTACTGCCAATTTATTTAAAATAGTGTCAGGCAACTTTAAAACACCCTATATAATATAGTATGAATGGCTTTACTATTTACTCATATATATGGTTTCAAACTTGAATATCATATTCCTTTGAGACTTCAGCACTTATTTTTATTAGCAGTATTATAGTAAGTAAAGTCCCAACAATATATTTTATATAAATGTACAGAGCATGTATATTTTGTATGATGTCACTCAGTCAGAATAAATAATAACATAGATGCGTTATTTTATTAAATAAACATATTTAAATTACATAGAGATCATTTTACATTTTAAAGTGGCTTAAATTTGTATGAAATAAATTTGTTTTTATTTGAAATACAAGTACAGCGTGAGTTGTTTTTACATATTATTTAATTGTATTTATAAAATTCAATTAAATTATCAAGGGTTTCATATACTTTCAAAGTACTGTGTAATATTTAAATTAGTTTCACTCTTTGTTTTAATAAAGAAATGAAATTAACTTGAAGCAAGCGATTTTCTTAGACGCTTGCCAAATCAAAAAATCTAGTGTACGTAATTTAGTATTTTCTTATACTAAAATGCAGGTTTACCGAATAATACAAGTTGAATCGAAAATATAGGTCAAAGGAAGAAAAAAGTGAATTAAAACAAACACAAACAATTTATAATAAGCCCGTACTAACGTTGTCATTAAGTTGGTATATTAAGAAATGAATAATTATGCATTGTGACCGAATTGCGAGTAGTATATGACATTTATGACATTCTAGAGAGCAATAACAAATTTTTCGTAGTCGATATTTCGATATCCGCCTACATGATTTCTATCTTTATCTTATACTTTAGCAATTAGCCGTAAAAATAATAAAATAAATTTTAGTTTCCATTTAAAAAAAAATACCTTTACTTTTCGACTTGAATTGACAAACATTTCGAAATGTTTTTATGAATAACACTCACCTGAAACAAAAAATAAAAACAAATTAAAATCAATATAATTAACGTAAAAATATAAACAATGAAATTACTTTATTTATAATTTACAGATTTAATTTTTGCAAATTATTTTATGTATCTTTTAAAGATAATAGATAAGCTTCCTGATTTAACAAGTCAAATTATTAACTTAGTTTAATATATTTTATTAGTTCCATATATTATTTTACTGGAGTGATACCCACCCGCTTCGCTGGGTTTAAAAGTAAAGATTAATAAAGATTGCTCTCGCTTATCCTTTTTCTGTAACAATCGAAATAATGGTAAGGATTGTTTTACACGGGTAAAATATATGTATGCTTTATTTTTTTAAATGTATAATAGTCGTAAATATTCATTGATTATATCAAAAAAGATGGCTGTGAAATATTTTATATTGACTATTTTAACAGAAATCTGTAATTTATGGTAATGCCAAACGACTACTTTTACAGAAATATGTAATTTATGGTAATGTCAAATTAAATTAATTTTTAATTTGTTTTTATTTTTTTATTAATATATCTTTATAAATTATATCTCATGTGTTATTCTGAAGTATGAGCTATATTGCTGTACAGTTTCATGAAAAACCATTCGCTAGTTTTAGAGTGAAAGCGTAACAAACAAACAAGCAAACAAACATGCTTACTTTCGCATTTATAATATATAGAGATAGAGATGATTTGGATCAATATTTTTATTATATTTTCGATTATACTAGCAGAAAATTTCAAATATATTGTTTCAAAACTATAAATTATATTCATCTGAATTTCCATAAGAAAATAAGATAGATAAATATTTCCATTTCAACATTAACTTGGATGAGTTTATCCGTACTATAAGCTCTCTTTTTCTATAATTAAAATACGCTCAATTATACACGTTTTTTAAAACGACATTGTGTACCTACACCACATGACGAGTACATAATTTATATCTATTTTCGATTTAAAATCATTAACTTTCTAACAGAAAGTTAAAAATCATGTTCTTTTTAGCACAAATTCGACGTTTCAACCAACAGATTGATGCCAAATATATAATATAAGAAGAATCTTTAAAGGTATATGAAAAAATTTTTTTTTTGGATGTCGTTAAGAATGAATGATTGTGACATGCTCGTAAAAAAGGTAATTTTCCACACACAATATACACACTTTTGTCATGTTCCATCATCATAAATAAATGTATGTACATAATATAACATATTTTCTTCAGCAATCATCAGGATAATTGCCTACATTTAGTTGTAGGATATACAAACATGTATATATATATATATATATATGTAATATTAAACTATATATAATATTAATTTCATCGTGTTCGTGGTAATTGCTTCAATTATCGCTTCATATCCGTTTCACATTTTCACTATCATCATAATAATACCACCACCATCGTGTTCTAGATTAACTATGTTTCGATCGGGTTTGTAAAAAAATGAATCTACCCGAAATGTGAATTCTTATCAAAAATTATCAATCATTTTAAAAGAATATAATCATTTGAAGCAATATTCAACGACAATACGACTGTCACTTAAATTCGAAAATTTGTGATATTTACTCCTTGACTATTGAGTCATTTTTTCGATTTCTTGATAATATTATTAAGTTTAAGCTGTTACTAAAAATAAAATTATCACAGCGTATAGACTTGTGAGCAAATACCTTCTGCTTCTTAGCTACTACAGACTTAAAAATGTCGATAGAATACATCAGAGTAAATATATAGCTAGGGGACTTAAGTGGAACCATGAGTGTCCTTGACAAAAATTCATCGAAATATGCATGTATGTAAAAAATTTGCACTTTTCATTTCCACTTTAATAAATTCAAACATGGATAGAGTCTGGACACTAGTGACACTTGAGGTTCACAAGAATAACTTCCCAATATAATAGTTATAAAATATAAAAAAAATAAAAACTCAACCGACTCTAAACGATTCCTCCAAATGTTATGAAATTCTTTTCGGAACATATTGCCGTCAATATGCTTCGATCAAATTTTTCTTAAAGTACGAGAGGTGTCCTGCGACACCCAGTAGTATCTATATTCCTTTTGTACATTGGTACATGATAAATGATAAAATATAATGATAAATAATGATAAAATATAAAATTAATAATGATAAAATATAAAATTTTGACAAAAAAAACAAAATAACAGTTAGATATAAAAATAATTTTCTTAAAATTCATGGTAAATTGAATCAATTGAAAAAGTTCTAGTTTCCTAGGTAACCTACATGTCGGTTTTTGGTATGGTGTCCTTTTTTTGTTGCACATTTTTTGGTTTTACCTCCCAACCAGAAAATAAATCAGAATGATAACGTGCGAAAAGGAATATAGTTCCAAAACTCGATCGACTCGAAACGACTCGACCGAATTTCGAGTGAATTAAATTCTTTTGGGGCCATTCATATTGCTGTTAATATGCTTCTATAGACAAATCAAGGAAAACGATACCATTTTTTGTTCGCGCGATATCGATCACGAGAAAAAATGTCCAGATACATACGTACATTATATTCACTACATTATGAGCCCAAGATCTTAATAACCAATCATCAGCATCAGTTCATTATTTTTGAACATGATTGTATATTTATGTGTATGTGATGATATATATTTGAGCTAGCTTACACACAAACCAAACACACACATAACAGTACACTACTATTCCTAAATCAAAAGTTTTATCAAAACATTAGATTTGCGCTTATAAACATGATGCTTCGCTCAATTACATTACAAAGTTACTTTAGAATTGATGATGAGGCTTGTTTGTTGTTATTTGTTGGGTTATGTGTTATGTTCTATATATTATGACGTACACACGTACATACGTAGTACTACGTTGCTTGTTTCTACGTAGATATTGTTGATGTTTGTATGTTTAGTTATTCTACTGTAAATACATGATTAGTATAATATATTAGTTTTATTTCATTCTATATGGTACAATTCATATATTAGCTAAATATTAATGTATAGGTTGATTAGGTTACTGAAAAACCGGAAAATGAGGTTTAATGCTTATTCGATGGAAGGTACCGTTCATCCGTTTGTTTTAGCCTATGGTAAGCCATATCCACGTTTGTAATAGGTGCTAACCGGTCATGTTAGTAAATAATCCACATTCCATACTAACATTTAAATAATTACAATGTTTTAAATTTATTGTAAATAATTGTTTAAATACCTTTCATATACTTGTATAAATTGATGTCGTTAACACTCATTTGGCGTGCGAAAAATAGTTAACTACCGCACTAAGTGTGGTAATGAGCAACCATTTTTAAGCCCCGAAAAAAGGGGTATTATATGTTTGACCGCTTTGTGTGTGTGTGTCTGCCTGTCATTTTAATTTTTTTGATTTCGTTTGAAAGGTAATTTAATATTTGTGTTCTTAGCTATGTTTCGGGTTTAGGGTTCTAAGTGCGGGTTTAGGGTTCTGTACTCAAAAAAAACTAAAAAATTGGCGACGATCTTCAAAGTGCTTTAAGTAAAAAAGTAATTGAATGGAGAGTGTTCTTATATATGTTTCAAGTGCGAGCTTAGGGTTCCGTACCCAATAAATTGGTCGGGGGTTTTTTAAATTTTGTAAATTTCACTCTTATTACAAGCATTATGAATGTGTGTCCCGGTAGAATCTTGCAACTCCATTCTGAAGCAGTTGTCGTCAAGCGATTGACCTGAATTTGCATTTGCATGCACGTTTAGGCTAGATGAAAATGCATGGTAAGGTAAGTGGTGTTTTGATTTGCCCATCGTTTGCACCATATTGATATTTTTTGGTATATATGCGGTTTATAGTCTTAAATTAAAAAGTTAAATAAAAAATACTTTTTAGAGCACAAGCTTTTATTGTACTAAAAAGTAGTAAATATTTTTCCCATGAGTCACTCATACATGGCTATGCGTAAAAGCATGAGGCGCTCAATATAAAATATCAATAATGATTCGTAGTTAGTTCTTGCAACTTAGATTTATATTGAGCGCCTCAAGCTTTTACGCATAGTTGTATATGTGACTCATAGAAAAAATTATTTTCTACTTTTTATATTCTATAAATATTTTTTTCTATTACCACACTTATTTTCAACCAATCAAGTAAGCGCGAGGTATCCATTTAAAAATCATTTTTGAGAAAAAATTTACAGTTTATAAGATTTTCATCCAAGAATGTTAACCAAGATGAAAGACAAATAATTGTGTTCAAATTTTAGTTTGAAAAATGTTAAGAAAATGTAATAGATGAAGCAATAAAACATGGAAAAAATGAATTTAAAAAATTCTCATATATCTGGAATTGAACTCCAATCTCTTTGATTCATGCAAGTAAATTTTAATTAAAGAAAATTGAAAAATATACCAGGAAAATACACATATAACAGGAACCGAACTCGGATCTCTTATGAATTAACATTTCGTAAATAAACAAAATAATAAATAAAACATATTAGTTCATTTTTGAGTGACACTCAATACAAAATGCTGATAAACATTTGTAATATGTATAAAATTTATTCAGTCTCTGTTTAGAAGGGTAAAACGTGGGTGTAGGTAGGTAGCATTGAGTTAGTAGTCTACTGTACTCTCTGTATACACATAATGTTTATAAAACCTTTTCTAATTTAAATGTATTTGTTTACTGTACTGTAATGTGATGTTAAATACAAATAAATATATGTAATATGTATAATACATTTTAATGTTAGAAATATATACTATTGCTGCTCCGGCTCCATGGGTCTATGAGTAGTACAGAACGCTATGCTGCTGTTTAATATTGTGCTAATCATAGTTTTATATTCAAAAGTCATAAATGCAAAAAAATAACTTCTTTGAATAAATTAATAAAGTGGATTTAACAATTACCAAAATCAATCTAATTTCTTCTCATTTCAAAGAAATTTTATTTATCAAGGTATATACTTCTAATCCCATGTTTGCAACGCTTAGAAATAATGATGATACAAAAAATATTTTTGTATAGATGTTCATAAAATCATATAGTTAGTCCATTTCAGGTTGCTCGTCTGTCTGTCCGCCAACAAACCGTAAGAGATTTTTTACAATTAAAAGAATTAAATTAATAAAAAAACAAGTTTTATCTAAAACATTCTTATCGTAAATATCATAGTTTACCCGTGAGGGCTCACATTGGGATAAATCTATGGGGTCCATTTTCTTCAAAATTATAAAAGATAGTGAGTTGAAAAAATGCAGGTAGCTTCAACTATGGTATTGTGAAAAATTTTCGAAAGATGAAAACAGTTCTGGAAAATACATCTTTCGGAATTTTAACTCTATATTTGTAACTCTGCTATAATTGTAGCTCTATGTACAGGGTATTTCAACAGTTAATTCAACCAGTTATAAGTTATACGTATGAAAGCAATTTGATGAAAAACTTGACCAATCACCAGTAATTTTTAACTTCAAAGTCACATCTAACTTAAAACAGGAAAATTATGGTTGTGATACTCATTTTATACCAGGTTCGTTTTTTATTTATCAGTAATTTAAAATTTTACTGTGCGGTCATATTTTGCTCCAAAATTATAATATTTTCATAGTTTTCGAAAAAATATCGTTTTTTTTAAATCGAACCAAAAATGATGCCCTCTACCATTTAAACTTCAGAACAGAAAATCTTCCCCTAAAGCCGAATTTTTTTTCTATTCGCTCCGAGCGTGAATTTCGTTTCCATGACAACGATACACTACTTTAATTATAGAATTAATGGATGCATATATAATTGTGTGGATTGCATTGAAAACTTACATTTAAAATTTAATATTCTTGTTTCACAAATTTAAATAAATAATTACGATAATTAACATTTGAAAAATAATATTTGTACAATTTGATTTCTTATTTTCACAATTTTTAATGCATTAAGTTTAATTAATTAGTGTTTTTCAATCATTTTAATTTGACAGTTTCTATATCATTAACATGTAAATAATTGCAAATTAGTCATAACAGCCCACTTTATCTCCAAAATTTTTCACTTAAAGCGCTGGCATCGATTTTATTATCCCTACCATGACTACGCACACAACGAATAACTTCTCAAGAAGATGCCATTTGTCTAAAATATATTATTTGAAGCTTAAGTGTAATTAGGGCTTTGTAAATAGTAATCATTAATAAGGACTTTATATTTACCAGAATAGTAGCTTTTGTATTTAGAAGGAAAAGTATTACTTTCCCGGACTACCATGGAATTTAATGGCCAGACAACCAAAGTAGTCCGAGAATATGCTTTTTTAAGTATTACAAATCAGTAATTAAATGTAGTGAAACAGTACAGAAAAATTACTTTTCTGCTCTAGGACGGGAAATTTTTCTGTTATTTGTTTCATTGCCCGATAACTTTTTTAACGTTTTTTAGCGTCAAAAAGCTAAAGTCGTTATTATTAAGAGTTTTGAACTGTATTTTGGTAATAATTGTAAAACAGTGATAAGGGTAATATATTGCCTATAAAAATATTGCCTATAAATCTTCGAACCTAATACCACAAATAATGATGGATTAACACGGCTTATTCCAAACAATAATCACAGAATTGTTTAATAGCATAATAAAGAGGCCATTCTGTACGAATAAATATACATGTAATATGTGTATCTATATAATTAGAAAGAGAGAAAGTGTTTTAATGTTTATTGGATTTTATTCTAATTAAGTTATTTATTTAGTACGTGTATCTAAAATACATACACCGTACACGGGTATTGTGT
The DNA here is from genome assembly GCF_905475395.1 of Chrysoperla carnea. Lineage (NCBI taxonomy): Eukaryota > Metazoa > Arthropoda > Insecta > Neuroptera > Chrysopidae > Chrysoperla > Chrysoperla carnea. The sequence continues at coordinate 52,789,898 of NC_058339.1, forward strand.
GTACTCGCTAGTAATCACTGAGTATATGTAAAACGTTTATATGTTGGTAAATTTTACAGAATGTAACAAAATATCAAACAATATACAAAATTTTTATCGGCTCAGTGGCCGAGCAAGTAAAGGCACAATCGCCTTAGCTGTTTGACTCCCAACTAGGATGCGGGTTTGAATCCAGGCAGCGGAAGTCTGATAAATTATAATTAATTGAGTGTTGAAATCATGACTGAATACAGAGGTTAAATCCCGTTATTATTATTATTATGGTATTAATTTAAAAAAATTTTGTTTTATTATCTTTTATCCACAGAAATACTTGTTCCCACATAAGTTACAGCACTTTTATTCAACATATTTTGCTCATATTTATTTAGTCGGTACATTTCGTAGCTCGAACAAGATTTGTCGGGCCACAAATTTGGCTCTTTTTATTGGAATAGAATTTTGATCCTAAAATTAAAAATGTTGCATAGTCGCATATCAATGTTTTTAAGTTTGTTTCACAATTTTTTCTGTTAAAAGTGAATTACTTTATTAACTAAAGTAAAAATATCTTATGTATGAAGTATAAACTAATGGTGGAAGCGCAATTAACTTATACAAAACGTTAATCCTTAGTATGACCTATACATTTCTTGCGCTTCCACCATATTTTTGTTTCATTGATTTGTTTAACAAAATTTTTTTTATAAAATCAGATTACTTCTGAAAAATTGAAAATATTACAACATATTGGTAGATTCTGTACATTGTATTTAATATTATACTAATATGTTATTACAACGTTAAATATACAAATCTATTTATTTAATTTTATTCAGTTTACAACATAGGTTCGTCGGTTGGGTTACGCTTGTTTGGTAGTTGATATAGGTAGTATATATACAGTATATATGCAGCATGATTTTTTAAAAAGTTTCCACTCTTATATGTCGAGAACGAAATGGAAAATCAAAAATCGTAAAAACACGATTCATTTTTGGAGGAATGAAGATTTTTAGTGTTCAGCTTACTTTATACGAGGATGTCTTCATGGCCAGCTTTGTTTTTTAATTGAAATTACGTATCGTTTGTGGAAGATTGTTTTCTTTAAAACAAAAAAAGAAACTTTTATTTTGATAATATTTTCCTAGGCTTGTTTTCTACTTCAGATTAAAAAGTTTCCAAATGGATCATTTCTAAAGTAATAGTTTTTTATACACAAGCTCATTTTTAATAGATTTTCAGAATAATTATATGGAGGGAACAAGTTTTTCGAAAAAATTTCATTTAAAAAATCATAGTTGACTCCTGTTTAACCATGAAGAGTAAACTAATTAAAAACCGTATTTTCATACCACCTAAACAAAAGCGATACGTGGTTTCACCCTTATTGATTTTCCAATTCGTTCTAGAAATATCAGGGTGGATACTCTTAAAAAAATTACCTTGTATATTATATTTGCATGCATGTGTTTGTTATATGTATATTTCGTCAATCCCTAAAATAATATATTTATACATTTATTCCATTTTACAAGTATTTATTGACTTAATTTCTTTTTATAATTTTATTTATCCAAAAATTTGTTTTACTAATTTTAATATATTGGGCAAACGCACGTGTTGAACCACCCCTGGAAATAAAATTCAATTTATTTTTTATTAATCATGTGAACAACACTAGATTTAATTTTAATTTGTAACAAATATTTAAAATTTAATTTCGATACTCTTATTAAAAATTGGATTTTGATACAACCAGATGCAAATCTGGAATAAACGAAGTTTCAGATACACACGTGGTAATTAATGAAAACTTTTACGTACTGTGGTCTATTTGCACCGTGCATGAGTATTATTTTAGGTAAATAAGTAATTATGTTAATTTACTTTAAAAAAAATTATTTATGCAATTTTGTCTCTGATTTTCACAATCTCCAATGCAACAAGTTTAATTAATAGTTATTTCACAATAATTTTAATTTGACATTTACTTTAACATTTACATGTGAGCAATTGAAAATTATATTTTAAATAAATGCATGATTTATTACAAATTTTATAAGATTACAGCGCCATTGTCCTTTAAGCTGCCCCTTCCACCTACTATGCTTCCTGCCAATAAGATATTTTTATATGGAACTACGTTCCTTGTAATTAGAATGAAACAATTGATTTTTGTTTAAACATGAAGAAAATAAAAAAAAAAAATTATATTTGAAGATTATCAAAGAGGAATAAAACTTTTATTAATCACGAAAATCACATCATGTATAAACGTAAAACATGAAACGATTCAATAATTTTATTATTTATTATAAACTAGTAAAGAAAACAATTCGTTTTCATGAATAGAAGAAAAAAAAGAAGAATTATATTTATTCGATCAACCACAAAACGATATCACAAACCCAATCACTTGAAATTTCAATTTTCAACAAAGATGCAAATCAGTTAAGGTAGCAATCGTTGAGTAGCATAAAATAATAAGACTTGTTATATTATACAGAATTCTGGATGAATAACTGGATAAGAGGAAGAGAAGAAACTTGATAATATAATTTGTCTTCTCAACATAAATCTTACTACACAGAACCAATTTTGTATAATACCAATCGACTGCTTAAAATTGGTGATAGCCTTTCTTGATAGATACCTATTCATTTTATTTATGTATAAAATGTCTAGAAAATAGCGGTTGGGGGAACATTAATGACAAATAGAAGAGTTTGGTTGAATATAAAGCTGGGAAACACGCAAAAGAACGTTTGTGATATCCGAAAAAAGTACCGCTGCACATAGGAGCCTGTAACGGTTGGAAATTCTCATTTATTTTCGTCTCACATTTATTACATTTTTTACGCTTACAAACAATTACCCTCAGAAAGTGGACCACAAGACTTCAATCAAGTGATTTTCAATTCTTTTCACATTTCACCATTCAAATGTAAGAGCCATCTCTTACAAGCTATTCAAGCCATTTACAATTGATCAATATCTTTGATGATGACAAATTTCAAATCACAGATGTTGTTCCATCTGTCTTTTAATTCGAGAAAAGTAAATCATTTCAATATATACAGGATATTCAAACAATTAACTAAACCAATAGTTGCCTATATATTTTGTTGGTTATTAGGTAAGTAAAATTTCAAGAAAAGGATTGGGTCGGTATTTTTTTTAATTTAACAGAGTGTAAGTCAAACACAAACATGTAGAAAATTAATAGAAGAATATATATTTTTTCATCCATCGCTGCTTACACAATTTCTGAAGAACACGCGTTTTATCATTAAAAATATAGTTTTATGAAGTATTCTTCATCTGTATGAATTAGATAATCGTAATTACTCTTATAATGTATGTTACTCGTTGCTAATTTGGTGGCGGACTGCACTTCTTCGCCACCGCTCTTCGATAATATTTATATAGTTTTATCAATTTAGAGACGTTTTAACATAATTATCTCCAATATTAAAATTATATACGCTATTTGATACCAGGTCTAAGCAAATATGGTCAAAATAAATTCAAAGTTTGGGGATCATTTTGACTCGGGCTTTTGCTTTTTTGTGGTTTTGCCAAGCATACCTTTTGATTCGGATATATTATATTTGATTTAATTCACTGAATTCTTTCAGAAACTATTTGGTTTGTTTTACTTTTAAAATAAATGATCGAAAATCATTCTTAAAGTGTCGGCCACTTCTATGTTTATACCATCAAAATTTTCCACTCCTTTTTAGAGACAACCTCTATACGAAAGCTCATTTTACTACGCGCCAATACTACATGTCTCGTTGTATAGTAAATACAAATATTTCATTAAATTTAAAAAGGGGATAAATTGAGAAATCTGTGTACGAGTTTGGGGGTGTATAATATGGATTACCTAATATCCATAATAATATAATCGAAAGTGTCTCTGTCTTTCATTTCGTCTCAGTTAGAGATAGACAGAAAAAAGAAAATTGATTGATATTTTTTTATTTACAAGATTTATTTCAAATTTTATTACATTTTTTTTTTTATTTGATGTTGTTATAACTTAAAATGGAATGCTGTTTAGTACTCTCAAACACGCTATGGTGTATAACGTAATTTCTTCCAGCATTTTTATTACAAACTTAGTACTTTTTTTTTGTAAATGAATTATTTCGTAATTTCAAAGAATTACACACTTTTGATACAAACTCAAAGCAAACAAAATTTACTATTTTTTATTTATAGAGAATTTTTTAGAGAAGGCAAATTAGCTATAATTTTCCATGCTACAAGTGTGAGACGAATTATACTCCAGCGTATACTTGGTAGTTCTGGTTTGAGACTCGATTTTAAATTTCAAATTATGATTATATTTCTAAGCTTGCTTTTTTATTAAGTTGTGCGAAGGAAAATCTTGCCAAAATTACCATGTCGATAGAAAAATTGACTACGAACCAAAAGCCTTAGTATTCTGAGTAAGAAAAATTTTTTTATGCCATACACTCATATACTAAAAGAATAGTCTCTACGCGGATTCACATATTCAGGGAATCTTTTATATTCAGCTCATGGAAAGATTGTTGATTTAGCCTTTTTTCGGCCACTGTATTTGATTTTTCCAACTACGCCTTAAAATGTGCATAAATCTCGAATAAAGAACATGAAAATAAACATGCATTACCTAAAAAGCGACAAAATTTGTAACTAAAAAAGACAAAGATAGGAAGCTTTCTGTTTTCAATTAAAATTTAATAAAACTTTTTAAAATACTTCAATTATGAAAATCGATTGTTCTCACAGTTTAACACAACATACAATAATTTGTTAAAAATTATTTATTACATGATATAAGAAATTTTAAACGAATACAAATAAATTACAAAAAAAAGACACGATTATCGCATCTAACAACTTAACAAACATAAATACAAATAATAGATAGATAATTTAAAATTGATTAAACAATACCCTACCCAAAAAAGTAATATAATATAATGATAAATAATAAAAATATATATTCTTACATTATATAATAGTAAATTAAATCATTTGCTAAAAAAAAAGTGAATAAAAAGAGAAAGTAAATTGTTATAGTCAAGGTCTTGATTATACACCGCAGCCAACATACAAGTAATAATGAATTAAAACTATTTAATTTTTTTTACGTACGTATTAATGTACATTTCTAATAATAAATTCTAACCAGGATTTTACCTTCTAATTATAAAACAATATGATTTTAATAAACTAATAATTTTTATATGAAATAATTATGTTTTAATTGTAAATTATTATTATGAATCAAACATTACAAATAAATAATTAATATTTACTTATCCAGTTGTTAGAGTATGGATTTATATATCTATAAGAAAGTTTTTAAAAATAAAGAAATCCAATTTCCAAGGTATTATCAGATTTTCGAATAAATTGACTTTATAAAACACTAAACGATAAAGATTATAATTTGGGGAAAATCTTGTGGATTTCAAGGAGGTTAAAATTTTCTCAGAGATTCTGAAGATCCAGAAAACACTAAAGTGTCACAGCTTCTTCTGTGTTCACACTTCTAAGTGTTTACAAATGTTAGGTTTATAAATGTAAAGGCTGATTTTTTCTTGAGTGTGTTGAAATAACACGTACTTGTAAAATACCGAGCAATTTTCAGTCCAAAATAGGTTGTTAGGAAAAACACCTCTGAATATATTCAGAGGTTTGTTTATGGTAGGCAGTTACTCAAAGTAACCTAGTCTTCTGAATTATTTTTTGAATAGTTCATCTCAAAAACCAGAGGAAAACTAAAAGATAGGGTTTAAATTAAACAAGTTGAGTTTGTTTTTGAGAGCTCTGGGCAATATTAGCGGTAAGCTTTACTGATAGAACCAATACAAAATTGTGCACTTCTAGTTTTAATGACAAAACTAAAAAGTGTTCTGCTTTCGAGGAAATTTGTTCTTGATCAAAACTACATTAAAGAAATATAAGTATTTTATATACAGGGTCCTATTCTGAAATTAGAAAGTTGCTATTGATTAAAAAGGTAACGTTTTTGTTCGAAACAGTTTTCCGCAAACTGTATAGTTTAGGCAAAAACGGACTGTCATCGCACACATACATACAAACATCAGTTATAACTCAGTATACAACTCTTTAGTAATATTAAAACATTGAAGAAAAATTGAATTCGCGTGAAAAGTTATGTAACTTCTTATGGAGTCTTAAAAGGTATTTTTGCTGTCAATTACTGTCTAAACTATATATTCGGTTTACAAAAAAATGTTTCAAACACAAATGTTTCCGTTTTAATAAAGAAGAATTTCATGCGTTCTTCTAAGTTTGCCAGTTATGAATTAGAGGGGGGTTCAAACCGGAAAACTTGATTGAATTCAATATCCGTAAAAGATGTGCGCGTTTGAAATTAAAAATTGCGTGTGACATGTATGTATGTCTAATGTGACAGAGTAATCAACACTGTCTATACATGGTATTTCAACAATTAACTCTGTCAATTGTTTGTTGTCACTTGTTTAATGTCATTTCAGTCCGTTCTCTAACCACGATATGTAAACATTTAATAGAATACCAAAGATGAATCATATACTATTAAAGGAACAAAAAACCATTTTCTTCCCACGATTCCTACAATAAAAATACTATAAAAGATATCATAAATTATTTAACATGTACTATATCTAAGGCGCGTAATATCTTAGACCCAAGCCACACCACATTGGAACACAACAGACTCTCTCAGCTACTTTATATGTTTTTATTACAACTTTAATTATTTATATTCTTTAATTACAAAAAACATTTCTATTATTTCTTGGATAAATTATAAGAAAATTCTTTCTTTCGTTTTAACTGTTTGTTGCTGTGTTAATTGTATAAACCATTTTAATAATATATGCAAATGTTATTAACTAACTGTTTTTTTTAAATAATATTATATGAACTTTTATTATTTAACGTAGTTCCAGCATGGTATTTGCAGTTTCTATGTTAAAGCAATGGTACAATTTTTTTTTTCGACAGAATTTAACGAAAAATTAAATTTAAGAATTTAATAATGCTTACTATTAATTCCCAAAGTTTCAGAAATTTTGACCGTTTAAAATGGGAAATAATTATGCCAACGTCCCAATTTCGATCAATTTACGTCAAAATTAATATCTCGAAAGTGAAAATTAATTTCTAAATTTTTTTTTTAGAATTGTATTGTATAAACATTTTTTTCTACTTTTTCTTCAATATATAATAATATCATAAAAAATAGTTAGAGAGACCGGACATTTTACATGCTTTAAATGGGACATGACCCTCAAAATCGCGAACTTTGTCTTTAAATATCTCGCGATCTAAACGGTCAAAAATTATGAAATTTTAGGAATTCATAAATAAAGCTATTATAAACCCGAGAAAAAAAATTCGGCCAAATCTGTCGAAAAGTGATTTCATGCTGGTACTACTTTAAATTATTTTTTATACATAAACTATAGTGCAATTCTTTATTATTGTTATGCAATTGTTGTGTTTCTTCTTTAATTATTACGATAAGCATAAATTAAGTAATTATGTAAATGCTAGTAATTTTTAATGCTGTTAAAAATTTTTATTCTGCTAAAAAATTTTATGTTGCTGTTTGACATCATCGGTACAACTTCGTTGATCGAACTGAAATTTATGTATGACATTAATACGTCTTTCATGCAGTAACACATGAAACGTTTTCCATTAAGAGCGCTTGAACTTCAATATAATCTTTAGCAAATGGGTGTTCAGTGCGGGCTACTTACCGTGTAACATGAGATTTTTTGGGCGAGATACTTGTTTTTATGAATCAAATACATCATTTTTTTAACAGACTTCAAACAAAAAAGTAGGAGGTTCTCAATTCGACTGTTTTTTTTTTTGTTTTTTTTTTTTGAGTTTTTTTTTTTACTTCAGAATTTTTGTCGGGATAAACCGATCTTGATGATTCTTATCTATTTGAAAGCTGTTCCTTTCCGTGTAGTTCCATTTATTTTTGGTCCAGTTCTGACAACGACATCCATAAAAAAACAATAAAAGTCTTAAATTTGCATTAAGTATGCACGACAAGAAAACGAATAACTCAATATCACAGTGTACGTTAAGATTCAGTAAAAATAACAAAAAAAAAACAACTTTTAACAAAAAGAAAACCGACTTCCAAAACTTTTCCAAAACAAATGAATATGCACTAAAAAGTAACAAAAATAACGATAATATTTAGTTAAAATTATTGTTATTTTTGGAATTGGTGCCAGCCAATCTAATATAGCAAACTGTTCTGTCAGGTTTGTTTCCTTGGCAGACACCGACTCCAAAAATAACAATAATTTTAACTAAACTATATTATCGTTATTTTTTTACTTTTAAGTGCATATTAATTTGTTTTGGAAAAGTTTTTCTTTTGAAGTCGGTTTTCTTTTTGTTAAAAATTAATTTTTTAAACTTAGTTGAATCAATTGATTCAGCAAGTAGTACCCAAGAACGTCGATTATATCGATCAAAAATTATGCGATCATGTCATCAATAAATTGTATTTTTGTCACATGCGCTGCAGAGCTTTCCTAATATTACATACTACACAAAATGTGGCATGATACTAATTCAAAGCATTTATAAGAAGATATATTTAGACAAATCGTGGTACTGTTTGAATATATTATTAAAATAAACCAATCGATTAATAGTTTCCAAACCAAAATATGATTATATTAAGCCAAAATTTCATAACACCAATGCCATATAATTTAGAAAATAACCATATTATTTTATAATTATTTTGAGATTATATTTTTATATTAATATTGCATAAAAATATTATAATACATTTAAAAAATCCCTATAGGCACTGTAGAAATAAGATATTATAATTGAGGACAATAAGTATTTGACCGCTTGTTGTGGGCGATTAAAATATCCGATAATACACTAACTAAAATATTAAATCTTAAGTAATAAATACGACATTATGATTTTAACTTTTAACTCGTGCATTTAAAGATACAGAGTGATAACAAAAGAATCAAACAGAACTAAAAAGTAAAATTAACTACTTTTAAATGAACGCAGAATTATTTGTTTTATGGTGTCAATCATTTATGATAATCACTTGCTACATTCAATAGAATGATATTTTAATAAAGTGATTTGCAATATCGATTATTTCAATTCTATAAATAAAAACAGTGAATACACATTTGAAAATACAATTAGCAAGCATATTTTTGAAATGTAGGCGTTCAGGCCGAATTATTGCATTGCAAAATATAAACCAGCTGTTTCAAAAAAAATTATATATAAATTTCTTGAAAGCATCATCGTAGGTAATGTCTGTGTGATTGTTGGTTGCCAAAAAACTTTAACAAAATAGCATGGGTTACTAGAAATATAAGTTTTAAAATATTCTATTAAAATACTGATTATGTTAACGTTGTAGAACACCGTATTCAGCATTCTGATTAAATTCGAATCCGTAAATTCGAATTCAGAAAGGTAAGCGTTCAACTTAAATTAATTTCACCACGGGTTGTACGGAATGGGGTTTTCAGTGTATAAGGAATTTTCAGTGTACGAGTCGATTAAAAAACTTAACAATTTTAAATAAAATATTTAATATTTTAATGCTGTTAAATTTTCGTGAGCACCCATTATTAAAAGACTGAGAAGACAACTTCCTTGAATCAATTAAAAAATAAGTTTATATATTAATAACAATTATAAATCAACCAATTGACACTGAATTTACATTTTCAAATTAGATAAATAAAAATTCAATCAATAAATTATGGAAAAATAAGATTATTAGACAATCTATAAAAATAGATTTAGGGAAATTCAGTAAGATGAAATTTTCCTGTTTTAGTTTTGGTAAAAACAAGGGCGAAATTTTTGCTAGATGACTACGTGAAAATATCCAGTTAAACATATCATTTGTCCCATCTGCAAGTCCTCAAAATTGAAATTAATACGAAAAGTTTTTTTTTGAAATAGTTGTATCGCGTTATATGAACAGATAGTCAGTGATAGACCGCCCTTTTAAACCGAACACGTCCATTTTTCTTCAAAAAATATGGGGATATATACCTTCCTTCGAAGAAAAGTTGTTTATCAAATTTGAAATAAAATGGTAGAAAGGTTCATTTATCATTTTGCGTTCCTTCTCAAAAAACCCTCCCGAGATTTACATGTTGTAAGATCAAATTTCGAAAGAAACACGCAAAACGCCACATTGGAATATGGCTACCATTTTTCTTACTTCTCACAAATCGTTTAATCAAAACTATCTGAGGAACATAGCCAGCATACATTTGCATAAAGCTTTTGAATTTAGCTACATATAATTACTTCTACATTATATATTAAAATATAGTGGTAATATAATTCAGGCGTAAACATAATTTGGCAAATCTCCAATTGACAAGACAGTATTACCAACTGTAATATTAATAATCTATATAAGATTATATGTAATATTATATAGATATTGATATTACTATATGTACACTGACTGACTTGCAAACCATAATAATGTATACATATAGCTCATTTAATATACCGGGTATTGAAAAATTTTACACCTTTTTAAAGATGTACGAGCACTAAGGCAATTTTAATAAAAAGCTAAATTTTTTCATATGAAGTTTGATCAAGTCTAAATCAATTCTAATTTTAGGTGGAATTTCCCGATTATTTTAATAAATAATGGACTTATATAACATTGGTTTTATGGTAAAAACGAAAGATGGATGGTACGTTTTCATAGAATTACCCAAAACAACTCGGTTAAAAAAAACTATTGACATTAAAGTTAAAATCTTAAAAAACTATTGAAAAAAAAAACGTTGTTCCTGACTAATTAAGGATGTATGAGCAAAATTTTACTGCTACGTCCCTCATTTATTATATTTAAATTCGAGATAAAAGTATTCCTTTTCATTAATGTATACTTTGAAAGAGATCGAATAACTTTCTTAAATTAACATTTTAAATCATGAGAACTGTTTCAACTCTAATTTATTCTTAAATATGCGTGTCAATAATATCCGTACTTGTCAAAAGAAGTTTAGAAATACTTATATATCCATTTCTAATTATAAACTTGGTCTCACAAATTAAAAAATAATTTTTTTTATATTGCAAAAAAAAATTATTGGTACGTTTCCTCTTTAATCAAGGTTAATTATTTTAAACATATTTTACAAAAAATAAGTATTAATCATAAATGACTGACCTGAGTGGATAATAATAGGCAATTTAATAAATTTATATTTATATTTGTTAACTTCCTAATAAGAAGTCAGTTGTATTCATCTCAGAAATGGAAATCAACAATTTTAAACCTTTTATTTTGATATATCTAGATATCTTTTTAAAAGAAAATTATCTATGTTTGTGTATATCTGGTCAAGTCTAGTGGCTCAGTCGGTTAAGGGCCCATTATTAATTAAATATTAGTTTAATTAATAATAGGCTGGTGTAATGCATTCTATATTAATGAAAGAGATGTACTCAGCCTCTCAAAATATCGAGCAGCTGAATTTATTGGAAAAGGTGGTAAAACGCATCTATGGTATTACAATGGGCCCTATGGCCTAGGTGAGCCCCCTGTGGATAACTTAACCTAACCTAACCACGTGTATGCCTGACTGACTCCATTAGATCTCGATTCTATTGATCATGCCATTTAAAAAAATTTATGATCAAAAAAGAGTTTGGAGGAAAAAGTATAAAACTAGAATTTCTGGATTAATATTACTAAAAAGAATATTTATTTATCTAAAATATAGTATATAAACTTATTTGATAGTATAGTAAAGATATTGATCGAAGTTATAAGAATCATAGCCATCATTGCTTGTAAATTTGTATATTTTCTACAAAACTGTAAAAAACATAAAGAACTAGGAAGGTTTTTTCATATAGTGATTTAGAAGTGATTATACAATAATAGATAATTGTGTATTATGTGGTTTACATGTAAATATATTTTTATATCTATATGAAAACATCATTGTAGGTAAATGTTTTTTATATTTAATATACTTAGAATGGATGAGTATATTTACCGTTATATAAATATAATTTTTAGCTTAATAATAATTTGATAATAATAGGATTGCTAACATATAAAAAAAATAATAATAATTATATAAATTGATAATTATACATATATTAAAGGAAATTATAAGTAAAGTGGGAAACAAGATCATATCATTCAGTATAATGCTGTTTGGAGATACTTTTGCACAATAAGATACTATTAATAGTACCTGTACGGATAGTTTTGCTACGGTAAAACACTAGTCGATTATAGTAAAATTTCGTGATATAGAGAAAAATATTCTAGGTAAAAAACATCATAGATGTATTTGATCTGATGTGAAAATATTTATTATCATCAGTAAAATCGAAATTTTTGGTCCAATTCCGACAAGGTTATGCGTAATTGATCATTATTTCATTAAATTTTATTCGAAAATTATCCTCATTGAGTTAGAAAATATATTATATATATAAATTTAGTTAATAATATTTCTATTTTATTTTATAAGTTGGCCGAAAGTAAATAAATCTTAATTATTGAAGCTTAAAAA